>NC_056522.1:2877092-2895077 GCF_019175285.1 Sceloporus undulatus | reverse complement strand
CTACTTTCCACCCCAAAATGGGACACCAAAAGTTTTCGAACATTGTATGGTTTTCAAAGACATTCTCAAAGGAGGAAGAGAACTGTTAAACTTACTCGCTGCACCCAGAAATCTTTCCTGCACAGAAAATGATGTGATCAGGGTGAAAAATTTACATCTGGTTGATTTGTAGAGAAACAGCTTTTCTACACATTTTCTAACATTAAAAAACAAAAACAATGAAAGGTTTCTTCTCTGCAAAAGAACCGAGTGCGAATTTTGTGCAGAATAACTCCTAAACTGCCAAAAGGCCTCGAAAATTTTCAAAGACATCCTCGCAGGGGGAAGAAAATTCTTATTATTACTCGTTGTGCCCTTTGGAATAAGCTTAGCGAAGACTTAAATCCGTACCACGCTCATGCATTAAAATAAAGCATTTGCACATATTGTTGCCAATGACCCACTCTTGCAAAACCCAAAGCTCCCTTCTTTTTCTCTCCCTATTAATGGGGCACACATTGTAAAGTGCTGGGGCATGCCAACTTTATGCCAGGCTGGGCTGATGCCCCTCCTGCATCTTCCATCACCAAACGACCCTATCTGACCATGCAACCTAGCCTTTCCTTCCTTGCCACCCCCTTCCAGTTTTGCAATAGCAGAAAAAGCTTTGAACATTCTCGCTGCTCCAGAGCACATATACATAAACACACTGATAAGGATAAATAATCTCTCCACAACCCACCTGCAGATTTTCTTGCCAGTCAATGAGCCAAGCTGTCTTTCAAATTATTCTGGCTCAGAAAGAGGCGGAGGAAGAAGAGAACTGATGCAAAGCCCCCCAAAACAGGGGAATCTGTTTTGCTATTCCTCCTTCCCCTCTCCTTTCCAGTTCTTTGCTGGATGGTTCTGCATGTCAAAGAGGCGACGAAGAGGATTACATTTCTGGCACCCAGATCCATCTAAGAGACTTCCAGCTTTTCCCACGGATGTGCCATCGCCGCTGTCGGCTTTTGTTGTTTGTTGTTAACTGCCCTCCAGTCGATCTCAACTCATGGCAACCCACTGGATGAGACCTCTCCAAGACCCCCTCTGTCCTCCCCTGCTCTGCTTAATTCCTGCAACCCAATAAAACCCCATAAAACCCAGAGAGACCTCCCTCTCTTCCTCCTTTCCTCCACCTTTCCCAGCATTATGGTCTTTTCCAATGAGTCCTTCATTTCCATGATGTGTCCAAAATACGACAGTCTCAGTTTGGTCAACTTGGCTTCTTCCAGGGAGGTTTCCGTCTTGATCTGCTCTAGGACCCTTCTGTTGGTCCTTTTGGCTGCTTGCTGTCCATGGGTTTCTCAGTGCTCTTCTCCAGCCCCACATAATCTCAAATGAATGGATTTTCTTTCTATCATCTTTCTTAATTGTCCAGCAATAGATATGGTGGCTTGTATGATTCTAACTTTTGTGCTCAATTGTATATCTTTGCATTTTAGGATCTTTTCTAGTTCTTTCATTGCCACCCTCCCCATTCTTAACCTGCTTCTGATTTCCTGACTGCACTCCCCATGGCATTTCTACCAATATTTGATCCCAGATATGGGAACTGTTTTACTGTTTCTATTTCTTCATTGTCTAGATTGAACTTGTGAAGGTCCTTGGTGGTCATTATTTTGGATTTCTTTATGTTCATCTTTAAGCCTGCCTTTGCACTTTCTTCCTTGATCTTCCTTAGCAGTAATTCCAGGTATGGAAGATTTTCTGATAGTATTATGGTGCCATCTTCATTTATCATATTGTTGATCTTCCTCCCTCCTATTTCACTCCTCCTTTTTCTGTGTCCAAGCCTGCTTTTCTTATACGTTCTGCATACATGCTGAACAGAAAGGGTGAAAGGATACAGCCTTGCTTGATTCCTTTGCCATTCTGTTTCTCCAGTGGCCTCTTGTCCTGAGTACAGATTCCTCATCAGGACTATCAGATGCATTGGCACTCCCGTGTCTTTAAGGGCCTTCCATAGCCTTTCATGATCTATGCCATCAAAGGCTTTGCTGTAGTCTATAAAGCACATGCTGATTTTCTTTTGGGACTCCCTGGTGAGCTCCATTATCCATCGTATGTTTGCTATCTGGTCCCTAGTGCCTCTTCCTTTCCTGAATCCTGCTTGGACTTCTGGGATTTCTCTCTCCAAGCCATTGGCTTCTCCATCTTTAAATTGCAACAAACCAGATGATTGGGGAAAGCAAGAGGCTCAATCCTCTTTTAGAAGGGGGCCAATGACCTGCCCCTGAGAAGATTTGGGAGGCATGCTTCCGAATTGCACCAAATCCCACTTTGGCACAGCTGTTTCAAACCAAAGAAAGAGTACCAAATTCAGTGGGTCTTGTGGAAAACAGGTGAGGACACTGTGCCCTAGGGGTCCCCGCTTTTGCAGCCCCTAAACCCCACCTTTACACCCCGTGGGCTCTTTGTAGTTTCTCCAACCTCCTGACCTGCCCTTGCCAAATTACCAGTCGTTTTCCAGCAAATTTTCAGGTGATTTTTTTTAATCGCTAAATTTTCACAAATGACAAAAAAAGATCATTTTCCCAATAATGAATAATAAATATAATAATTAAATAATAGCATCCATAATTTATGGCAATTTTTAGCTTTCTCAAACCACAAGGGCCAGGCCCAAATTTCAAATTTTGATCAAAATTGGAGACAAGAATAGACTCTGCTATTAAGCACAATTAAGCTAGATCTGGTGTTAAAACTCAAGTTTAACCCTTGTTAAAGGCAGCATTAAGACATTAGAACAGAATTGCATTTAGAAACACCACACACGCGCACCACTCTATCTGCTACAATATGCTAAAACTGAATTGCCTCCTTAAATGAAAAGTTATTTATCTGCAGGCAAAAAGACAGCGAGAGAGGCAAACCGACCTCCTGAGGAAGCAAATGCCACAATTTTGGAGATATTTCCCTTGGGCAAGTCACACTCTCTCAGCCTCAGAGGAAAGCAATGTTGGCAAACCTCCTCTGAATGAACCTTGCCAAGAAAATCCCATGATAGGTTTTGCCTTAAAATCCCTGTAAAGTCAGAAACCACTTGACGGCACACGACCAACACAACAAAAATGCGTACTTTATTCCCAGAACCAATTACATCTATTTCCGTTCCAATTCTTACAGGCTGTTGGGGCATGCAAAAATGTTGTCAAATAGCCCAAGTCAAATAAGCATGCTAAATCGAATCATGTTCTATTAGGAGGGCTGGGAATTATTCCAATTCAACATTTTCCAAAATACACACAGAACAAAGGCAGCACAGAAAAAGTAACACAAAATACCTGTTCATGGCTTGCATCCAGTTCACCCACCCACTCCTTTGAAAAAATACTCTTTATATTAGTATCATCATTATCACTATCAGTATTATCATCATTTATTTTAATTGCACCATCCATGTACATAGCACTTTACAAACAGAATAAAAAACTTATAACTATTTCAATATAAATTACTTAAACACAATGCAAAAAAAAATCATGCATGAACACAAAATACATTATTTGCAGGGATATTTGTTCGGACGGTAATTAAAGCATTTAGCATCTCAGTTGTTGAGTTTGTTTGCTTTTAATTCATAGATCCCACCTGCAGAGACCTGACTGTCAATAGAGTCCCAGTGTAAGGAGAACTGAAAGGACAGATATTAAAAATGCTTTCTTATCCAACCCAGACAGAGAATGCACCCATTTTCCTCTATTTGCCAACATTCAAGCTATGGGTGTCACTGGTGGTGCGTTGTTGTGTGCCCTCAGGTCATTTCCAACTTATGGAGACCCTAAGGCAAACCTATCATGGGGCTTTCTTGGCGAGATTTGTTCAGAGCATTCATACTATCAGAGTTGGAAGAGACCCCAAGGGCCCTGATCCAGTCCAACCTCATTCTGCCATGCAGGAACTCTCAATCAAAGCATCCCCATTGACCGATGGCCATCCAGCCTCTGTTTAAAGACCTACAAGGAGGGAGACTCCACCACAATCTCCGAGGAAGGAGTGTGTTCCACTGTCAAACAACCTCTTACTGTCAGGAAGTTCCTCCTAATGTTGAGCTGGAATCTCTGTTCCTGGAGCTTGCATCCATTGCTCCAGATCCTGTTCTCTGGAGCAGCATGGTGAAAGGTCTGGAAACCATGCCCTATGAGGAGCAGTTTACGGAACTAGGAATGTTTAGGCTGGAGAAGAGAAGGTTAAGGATGATGTGATAGCCCTGTTTAACTATTTGAGGGGATGTCACATTGAGGAGAGAGCAAGCTTGTTTTCTGCTGCTGCAAAGACCCAGAGCAATGGATTCAAGCTACAGGAGAAGAGATTCCACCTAAACCAGTGGTTTCCAAATTTGGCCTTCCAGATATTTTTTATTTCATTTCCCAGAATTCCTGACTGTTGGCCAAGTCCAAAACAGCTGGAGGACCCAAATTTAGGAACCGCTGACCTAAGCATTAGGAAGAACGTGTTGACCATAAGAGCTGTTTGACAGTGGAAGATGCTGCTGCCTTGGAAATCTTTGGAGGATTTTAAGCAGATCCATCTGTCTGGATGCTTTTGATGGTGTGTCTTGCATGGCAGAAGGGGTTGGATTGGATGGCCCTTCGAGTCCCTTCCAACCTATGAGTCTAAGACAGCCTGCACAACATTTGGCCAGGGAGGCCACATGTGGCTCGCCAAAGGATTTCGGGTGGCCTGCGAGGACGTGGAACACTTCTTATGCTCCTCTGCTGCTCAGCTTTCTCTTGAGGAAAAGGCCAGGCAGAGGAGGAGAAGGACGGAATTAGTATTAATAATATTATCATTAATTAATAATTATTAATTAATATTTAATTAAAACCTATCTGTGGCACAAAGAAGTTAACCTATTTTAATTGTGGCCCCTTCCTACTGCCAAGTTGCGCAGGTCTGGTCCAAGAGAAGCTGTCCATCCTGGGAGCAAAAGCCAGAAACTGGCACATGCCATCTTTGCCCTAGAGAGGTGAGGAAGGGACAGTTGCAAATCTAATCACCTCGTGCCACACAATTTCAACCCGGGAAGCTGAAGGAGGATGAGCAAGGACAGGCTGGAGAGCTTAAGCCAGCTGTGCCAGCCAGCTGTTTGCCATTAGTGTCCGCATAAAGTGCATGCATTTGACTCTGGGAGGCCACTGGGCTTCCAAACAGGGTCAGGAGGGGATCAAATGCAATCAGGGGAAGTAGGCTGCACTTGTGGGAGCCAAAACAAAAACCCAAAGCACATTAATCCTGGTCTCCAATTCCATCAGGGAACCTAAGAGCAGATGGAGATGCTCTGAGAAGGGTAAGGAGGACGTGGCTGCAATTCACAGTTTGACATCACCCTGAACTGTCATGATTTCCTTTTAGGGGTCCAATCCTAGGATTTGTAGTCTGGTGAGGGTCTTAAAATTCTCTGCACAGCTCTAGTGCATTTAACCCCCCCCTCCCCACTAAACTACAGATCCCAGGCTTCCACAGAGTGGAGTCACCACAGATGAAGTGGAATCAGGTTGCGCCTTCCTTATCCAAAATGCCGGAGACCGAGAAATAGAAAAATCTATTTGAGATTTTTATGGATTTTGGAATATTTCCAAGTGCATTGTCCTGCACCTGCAGCGAACAGGATGGAGGAAGAAGAGCAACACAGTTCTGAGACCTTATCTTGTGGGGCATGATTGCGGGAGTCGGGCTGCATCCCACATCACTGTCTCACAATCCACAAGGGTGCAAAAATACAACTACCGTAACTGATATTGCAGCAACATCCAGATATCCAGCAAAATACAATTGTCCACTTGCAACAGGGAAGTCAGCAGATGGACTTGGAGAAACAATGCAGTGAATTGCACAATTCATTGTGGTTTTAACAACAGGGAAGTGGACAGAGATTTGACAATGCAATATGAGGAGATGGGTCAGATCTTATCATTCATTGATGCAACAGTTTAAGCAGTTTCAGATTCTGAATCGATCCAAAATTTAGGAATCAGGGATGATGATGATAATGATAATAGTGTGCGATGCTCTGGAAGCATCCCTGATTCCACCATCTACTATTATTATTTGCTGCTGTTGTTGTTATTATTATTATTATTATTATTATTGACGCCAGCATAGTATAGTGGTTTTAGCACTGGACTAGGACTCTGGAGACCAGGGCTTAAGTCCTGGCTCTGCCATAAGAACCCATTGGGACTATGGCCAAGTCACACTCTCTCAGCCTCAGAGGATGGCAATGGCAGACCCCCTCTGAAAAAACTTGCCAAAAAAATCCTATGATGGGTTCACCTTAGTATTGGAAACAGCTTGGAAAATACACAACAACAACATTTATAACTATTATTACTATTACCATCATCATCATCTGTTAATACTACTATTATTAAAATAATAATATTTTATTATTAATTATTTAATTATTTAATTATTTAATATCTGAAGAAAGAGGCTCCTCCCTCCCTAACTGTCATCGTTCAGCCTCTGAGGGAGAGAGAAGGTTGGCCCAGTACCATCAGGGGCTAGCCTGAAGGAAGAGGCTCCTCCCTTCCTAACTGTCATCTTTCGGCCTCTGAGGGAGAGAGAAGGCTGGCCCAGCTCCATCAGGGCTAGCCTGAAGAAGGAGGCTCCTCCCTCCCTAACTGTCATCTTTCGGCCTCTGAGGGAGAGAGTAGGCTGGCCCAGTTCCATCAGGGGCTAGCCTGAAGAAAGAGGCTCCTCCCTCCCTAACTGTCATCTTTCGGCCTCTGAGGGAGAGAGAAGGCTGGCCCAGTTCCATCAGGGCTAGCCTGAAGAAGAAGAGCCCTCCCTCCGGTCCATCTGCCTTGGTCCAGGCCTCAGAGGGAGAGAAGAATGCTGGACCTGATTCCCTCTCCCCCTCACCATTCCCTTCTCCTTTTGTGTCGTGTCTTTTAGATTGTAAGCCTGTGGGCAGGGAACTGTCTGTTATCCCCTCTATTGTAAACCGCTCGGATTCCCAGTGATTGGGCGGTATATAAATAAAACCTATTATTATTATTTATTATTATTATTATTATTATTATAGGAATATTGCAAAGCCTCTGTCAAAAAAGACCTTGTAAAAGGTCAAATCCCAGGATTTCCTAGGTTGGATTTACAGCATTTAAAGTGATGTCAAACTGCATTATGTCTACAATGTAGATGCATCCTAAAAGGAAGGCAATGCCAAATCTCCTCTGAAGAAATCTTAAGTTTGAGTGATGGATAGAGTACAGGCTTCTGTGGAGTACAGGCTTCGAATCCCCATCAGCCATGGAAACCCAAGCAAGCCACACTCTCTCAGCCTCATAAGGAAGCAAAGGCAACCCTGAACAATCCTTGCCAAGAAAACCCTGTGAAAAGGTTGCCATAAGTCAGAAATGACCTGATGGCACACAACGACAACATAATGATAAAAAATAGCCACAAAAACAACTCTGTTTGTGAACTGCCTCAGTGCTTCATCAGGAAAGAAGCCAACCTTTTGGGTGTGCAAATGCAAAGCGAATCCTGTTCCACTGCGGTCCATAGAAAAAATCCCAGTCCAGGATTGTCTGTCTGCTGCAAATACAAAAATGTTGCCATGGACTGTTCTAATCCTGGCATTCACACTTTGCATAACCAGCCAAGGATCGAGTATCCCATTACTCAAAATTACTTCGGCTTATTCGCCAGCTGCGCCCATACCTGGCCCAGAGGGACCTTGAAACAGTAGTACACGCTCTGGTAACCTCGAGATTGGACTTCTGCAATGTACTCTACATGGGGCAACCCTTATACCAAACCCGGAAGCTACAAATGGTGCAGAATATGGCAGCCAGGCTGGTCACTGGCATCTCCAGGGCCAGCCATATAACACCTGTGCTGAAAGATCTCCATTGGCTGCCCATCCGCTTCCGGGCTCAATATAAGGTGTTGGTAATTACCTATAAAGCCCTAAATGACTTGGGCCCAGGATTTCTGAAGGACCGCCTCTCCCCGTATATTCCGTCCCACACCCTCAGAACATCTGGGCAGCAATTACTGAAGGTGCCTGGGGCCAGGCTCACCTCCACTACGAGGAGGACATTCTCCATCGCCGCCCCGGCCCTTTGGAACACGCTGCCCACTGAGCTCCGCTCGGCTACCTCCCTGGCCCAATTCAGAAAGGATCTAAAGACCTTTCTATTCCAGCAGGCATTCCCCGCTTAAAATCCTGTGGGCCTCCCTCCTCTCCTGTGGCAAAGAGGATGGGCTAATGGGGCTTTTAGTCTGTTTAATTTTTGTAATGTATATGTAATTTTTGATTTTATTGTATTGTATTGAATTGTTTTTATCTGTTGTTGTAAGCTGCCCTGATCTTGGGAAGGAGCGGGATATAAATAAAAATTTTATTTATTTATTTATTTTATTTAAAAGAACAAGAGATGCCCAGGAAGGGGATGGCAGGGAAGCAATGCCAAGTTCCCCATCCCTCCCTGTTTCATGTGCTCACATGCAGACTACTCTAAACACACACATTATAAAATGAAGGCCTCGAGGGGCTCCAAATCCCTCCTGGATTTGCAAATCCCACCCCAAGCAAAGTAAGCCAGCAAGATGCAACAAAACAGCTGGTGCATGCGAGAGCCAGACCGCAATAGCGCAACCGCAGGGGAGCACAGAGACCATGGCATTTCTGGAGTAGATATAAGCAACACATGGCTCCGTCCTGGAGAGGGGAGGAGACAAAGACCACCAAAATCATATCCTCACAGGGTCTCCCTCAACTGGCGTGGGGCTGACGCAAGCGCTTGGATAAATGGCACATTTTCAAAATGCAAGCTCTTGGATGAATTGTTCCAGGCGTAGACTTAAAACATGCGCTTAGCCCATTGATGTTCAACTAACACCAGCTCTCTCCACCCCTAAATTACTATATTATCATATTGTATTGTATTATATTATTATTATTCTGCATAGCTCTATGTTTTGTTCCCATGCACCTGAGGAGGTGGGCTTGGGTCTGTAAGGGTTTGGGCTACCGGCTTCTCTCTTTCGGTTGGTTTCTAGGATGCTGCAAGAGCCTTTTGCATAACTATTTTCCAGACTGACACAGCTATGTCTCTGCAATATATTTCCCTAGCTAATGATTTTTGAAACTGCAAATTTTCAAAGTGCAAGCTCTTGGATGAATTGTTCCAGGCATAGACTTAAACTGGCACTTAGCCCATTGATGACACGGCTATGTCTCTGAAATATATTTCCCTCGTTAATTCAGTTCAGTTATTAAAGCAAAAAAGAGACAAGCCTTGTGAGTCTTAATAATATCATTAAGCGAATTTGGAAAACAGGAACCCTTTTGCTATAGACAGGAATTGATTTTATGGCCATAATATTTTGTAGGGAACATTACAAATATAGCCTCCCAGTTGTTGTTGTTGTTGTTGTTATTATTATTATTATTATTATTATGCACTGTCAGTTTCATTTATGGATTTATATAAGATCTCGCATATTACTTAAAACTATGTCTTCACCTTGTCCATCTAAAATATCAAATGCATAAACAGATGTTAGTCTCAAAGGTGCTGCAAGATCTCTTTGCCTAGCGATTTTCCAGAATGAAACAGCTATGTCTCTAAATATTTTTCCTTAGTTAATTCAGTTCAGTTATTAAAGCAAAAAGCTTATAAAAATGAGCCATCTTTTGCTATACACAAGAAGTGTTTTTATGGCCATATTATTTTGTGGGGAAGGTTGCAAATATAACCTCCCACCAAATATGAGGATGAGGATGAGGATGATGTACTGTCAGCTTCATTTATGGATTTATACAAAGTCTTGCATATTACTTAAAACCATTTCTTCACTTTGTCCATCTAAATCAAAGCATTAACAGGTTAGACTCAAAGGTGCTGCAAGATCCCTTTGCATAATAGTAATGCAAATTAATATATTTTTGATATATCAATATATCCGTTGATTTTTTTTATTTTTCCTTGGATGATTTATTACAAAGGTGCAACAAGATTGCTTTGCATGTGGTTACTTTTAGTTATTCTTAATAGTCATTAATTCTCAACTTCTAAAATCATTTATTACGCCTCCGCACCCCAAAGAACAAATTGCCGTACTGAAAAACGATCTATTCTGGATGAGTATAGAGGGAGTTATTCTTTCTCAAAGGGTTATTTTGGGATATCGTGATGGAGAGAGTACAGTATTCAAAAATGCTGCCACACTGAATTTTTTATTGAAAGAGCAGGAATTGGAGATTGTGAGCAAAATCTATCAAGAACAATAAGCAATAAAAAGTAGTCTCTCCCTGCCCAGAGGAGCCTACAGTCCAAATGTTCAAATGGAAAACAAGAATTTTCTTCAAATTGTTCTACTTGGAGGGTTGCTTTGCAGAGTTGCCTGAAGTCAGGAGGGGAGGCATGTGGAGCTTCATGGAATAAAGAGTTGGAGGTTCCCCAAGAGGCCATATAGTCCAAGGTCCAAGCCCCTTCTGCCATGCAGGAACACACCGTCAAAGCATTTGCAGTAGATGGGATATCACACTTTCTGTGGCAGCATCTTCCACTGTCAAACAGCTCTTACCATCAGGAATGCTGAGCTGGAATCTCTTTTCCTGTGGTTTGCATCCAATGCTTTGTGTCCTAGTCTCTGGAGCAACAGAAAAAAAGCTTGCTCCATCCTCAATATGATACTCCCCTATATACTTAAACAGGGCTTTCATATCACCTCTTAACCTTCTCTTCTACAGACTAAACATCCCCAGCTCCCTAAGTATCTCCTCATAGGGCTTCATGGTTTCCAGACCTTTGGACACATGGCTCCAGTTTCTCAATGTCCTTTTTGAATTGTGGTGCCCAGAACTGGACACAATATTCCAGGTGGGGCCTGACCAAAGCAGAATACAGTGGCACTATTACTTCTCTTGGTCTAGACACTATACTTTTATTGATGTACACTGCTCCCTCGGGTTACGAAATTAATTCGTTCCGCGGCCGCTTTCGTAACCCGAAAAGCCTTCGTAAGCCGAATTGCCATAGGCGCTAATGGGGAAAAGCCGCGTTTCGTGCGAAAAAGCGCCGAAAAGCACCAAAAATTTTCTTCGTAACCCGAAAAAACATTCGTAACCCGGAACAATTATTTCCAATGGGATTTTTTCGTATCCCGGAAATTTCGTAACCTGGGTATTTCGTATCCCGAGGTACCACTGTAGCCTAAAATTGCATTGGCCTTTTTAGCTGCCGCATCACACTGTTGACTCATGTTCAGCTTGTGGTCTATTAGATCCCTTTCACACATATAAGTCTCTTGTTCAGCCAGGTGTCCCCCATAATCCTATATCTGTGCTTTTCATTTTTCTGCCCTAAGTGCAGTACCTTACATTTCTCCGTGTTGAAATTCATTTTGTTAGGTGTGGCCCAGCTTTCTAGTCTATTCAGGTCATTTTGAATTTTGCTCCTGTCCTCTGGAGTATTAGCTACTCCTCCTAATTTGGTGTCATCTGCAAATTTGATCATCATGCCCTCTATTCCTCCATCCAAGTCATTGATAAAGTCGTTGAATAGCACTGGGCCCAGGACAGAGCCCCAATGGACACCCCACTGATCACTTCTCTCCAGGATGAAAAGGAGCCATTGCTGAGCACCCTTTGGCTTCAGCTAATCAACCAATTGCATAGCTACCTAATGGTTGTATTGTCTAGGCCACATTTTACCAGCTTGTTTGCAAGAATCTTATGGTCGGCTTTCTAAAACCAAGATATGCTACTTGCACAGCATTCCCTTCATCTGTCAAAGAGATAAGATTAGCTTAATTTCTCAGTGCACCCTGAATCCAGGAGTCACATACTGTACCTACAGATAAGAACGCAGACCAAATTTACAAAAGCTTATACTGCAAGCTCCTCTTACTCAGTTTGTCTCAAAGGTGCAGCTATGAGATCCTTTATATACCTTCAGATAAGGTTAAAAGAACCTTAGCCAAGACTACGTGAAGACCTAAACGCTCGGGGTCTCTAAGGGTGCATCTACACTGTAGAAATAAAGCAGTTTGACACCACTTGAACTGCCAGGGCTCCATCCTACAAAATTCTGGGATTAGTAGTTTTGCAAGGCACCAGGACTCTTTGGTAGAGAAGGCTAAAAACCTTGCAAAATTGCAAATCTTGGGTTCTATAGGATGGAGCTTCAGCACTTAAAGTGGTGTCAAACTGCATTATTTCTAGAGTGCAGATGTACCTCAGGACTCTGGGAGACCAGGATTCGAATTCCCCCTTGACTGTGCAAACCCAGACACTGGCTTGGTGCAAGTCACACTCTCTCAGCCTCAGAAGAAGGCAAAGGCAAAGCCCCTCTTAACAAATCTTGCCAAGAAGACCCCAAATGATAGGGTTAGCTTTGAACAAACATACTGATGACAACCTTCTTTACGTTTTGCACTGCTGTGCAAGTACACTGAAAGTAACCCAAGTCAATGGAAATGGAACTGAAACAAAACTACAATCTTATCCATTCTTTAAGAAACGCTGACGCCGAGGGTTTCTTTTAATGCTGCTGCAGGAAAGCGTGCATACGATTGCGCATCCAGGCAAAATGAACAGAGAGCCAACAGCATTGCAGAAGTAGCCTCTGCATATCCAAGCATCCCAAGCCCCAATTACAAACCCACCACTAAGTGGGAATTCCCCTTTAAAATACTCCAGAGAGGACAAATAAATGGGAATAACCCACCCAAGGAGAGCCAAGGGAAGCTCCAAGCAGCTAGTCCCCATTGAGGAAGGCGCCAAAGATACCCCTTTATACTTCCAAACAGGGGGGTGGCTGGTCCCAAGACCCCAAATGCAAACCCACCAGGAAGCAGGATTCCTTTGAAAACACCCCAGGAAGAAAAATATGGAGGACACCCATCAAAGAGAGGAAGCATCAGCAAACAAAGGCTCCTAGGAGCTAGTCCCCATTGAGGAAGGTGCAAAAGATGCCCATCTATTCAAACAGGTGAGTGGCTGGTGCCAAGCCCCAATTGACAACCCAACAACAAGTGGGATTCCTTTGAAAGTACCCCAAGAAGAGCTATCCTTTGGAAAGATACTTGGATCCCTGCTTTATCCACTGGTGCAGTGGTTCCCAACCTTCCTAATGCACTTTAATACAGTTCCTCATGTTGTGGTGACCCAAACCCATGAAATTATTTTCGTTGCTACTTCATAACTGTAATTAAATAGATGTGTATAGATATAGATATAGATAGATATAGAGGCTATTGAGGAAGGTGCAAAAGATGCTTCTATATCTATCTATATCTATATCTATACACATCTATACAGGTATATTCTATATCTATTTATAACTATACACACACACACACACTATATCTATCTATATCTATAAAGAGCCAAGTGGTTGGTCCCAAACCTCAATGAAAGCACCCCAGGGAGCCATAATGTCAATAACCCACCCAAGGATGGCACCCAAAGGCTCCAAGCACCTAATCCCGATTGAGGAAGGTGCAGAAGATGCCTCAGGATCCAAAGAGACTAGGAGTGCCTGGTCCCAAGCCCCAATTTTAAGAGGGATTCCCTTGAAAATGTCCCAGGGAGGTAAAGATGGGGGAAGACCCATCCAAGGAGAGCAATCATAGGCTCCAAGGAGCCAGTCCCCATTGAGGAAGGTGCAAAAAAAGCCCCCATTGCATTGCATTGCATTGCATTGCACTGCACTGCCTTACCGTACATGGCGCAGCTCCTGCTCGGCGGCGGCGGCGGCGGCGGCGGCGGCTGCTTCTGCGGCGCCTCCAGCTTTCATTCAGCCGCAGCGGACCCGCCCATAGTGGGCGGGGTTTCCCGGGCAATGAATGGAGTGGGAGGAGCCCAGCCAGGCAGAGGAGGAAGAGGAGGCTGCTGCTGGCGCTGCTTCTGCGCATGTGCGGCAGGGATGAAAGAGGACACAGGGGCGGTGCGTTGTCTGGCCGCGCCCCCCAAGGGGCGTGGCCAATAGATTCTGGTCCTCCTCCTTAGGGGTGGGGTTTGAGACAGGGCAATTAACATAGGGTTGTGATATGGGTCTGGGTTCAAGTTCTGCCCCCCTCCCTTGTTTAGTGGTTCCTGGTGAGGCTGAGAGAGTGGCACTCCCCATCACCACCAGCAAGCAGGCCTCCCTGGCAGGGCTGTTGTTGCTGTGCCAGGGAAGGGTGAAGCCATTCTTCCCCCTGCCACCCTCAATTTTATATATGTAATATTATATATATTTAAATAATTCTTGTATTTTATATTATACACACATTTATATTATATATATTTAAATTATATGTTTCTGTCTGTGGAGAAAGGGAGATCAGGGCCATCAGGATGCCTATCAAGCAAGGAAATCACATTTTAAAATCCACTCCCTTCCCTCTTTCAAAACTTGCATCTTCCTTTCCTTCCCCCCCCCAACCTCCCCACACCTTTCATCCAAATATGTGTGTGTGTGTGTGTGTGTGTGTGTGTGTGGAGAAAAGGTGGGGAGATCAGGGTGACCTGGATGCCTAGCCAGCAATGAAGTCGAATTTCAAAAGTCACTCTCTGCCCTGAGGAGTTTTCACTCTGCAGTCCTACCTGGCAGGGTTGTTGTGCCAGGGAAAGGGAAGCCGTCCTCCTCCCACCCCCTTCATTCTCATGGAGGACATTAGGGAGGACCTACTCTGGATCAATGCTGGAGAACCTTGGAATCCTAAAAGAGTTGGAAGGGATCCCTGGGGACCATCTCTGCTTCAACCCACTTCCCTGGCAGGAAACCCAGACCTGAAACATCCCTGAGCATCCCTCCCAGAAATGACTGGAAGGTACACAACAGCAGCAACAACAACAACAACAACAGACAGTGATGCCCAGACTTTGGTCCTGCAAATGTTTTGGACTTCAGCTCCCAGAATTCACCAATCTGGGAGCTGAAGCCCAAAATCCTTAAGAGGATGAAAGTTTGGGAATGATGTGACATGGACCAATGACTTAGGGATCTGGGGATGTTTAGCCTGGAGAAGAGAAGGTTAAGAGGTGATATGAGAGCCCTCTTTAAGTATTTGAAGAGATGCCATATTGAGGAGGAAGCAAGCTTGTTTTCTGCTGCTCCAGAGAACAGGACCAGGAACGATGGATGCAAGCTGCAGCAAAAGAGATTCCAGCTCAACATTAGGAGGAACTTCCTGACAGCAAGAGCTGCTGGAATGTGGAATATTTTGGTGGAGTCTCCTTCTTTGGAAGCTTTTAAACAGAGGCTGGATAGCCATCTGTCTCAGGGAATGCTTTGGTTGTGAGTTCCTGCATGGCAGAAGGGGGTCGGACTGGGTGGCCCTTCTTGGGGTCTCTTCCAACTCTAGGATTCTATGATTTCAAATCTCACGAAAAAAGATTCCAGCTCAATGTGAGGAAGAATTTCTTGACTGTAAGCCATTCGAGGGTGGAAAGGATTCCCTCCGAGGCGAGGGTGCCGGACTCCCCTTTTCTGGAGGTCTTAGGCTGGAGTCCTTTAGTTGTGTATTCCTGCATGGCAGAATGGGGTTGGAGTAGATCATAGAATCATAAACCGGGAAGAGACCCCAAGGCCCAACCAGTCCAACCCCCTTCTGCCATGCAGGAACTCCCAATCAAAGCATCCCCTGTGACAGATGGCCATCCAGCCTCTGCTTAAAGACCCTTCACCATTTTGGTTGCCCTCCTTTGGACATGCTCCAATTTGTCAATTTGTTTTGAATTGTGGTGTCCATCCCTGAGACCTCTTTCCAGATCTAAGGTTCGAGGATTCCTGCCTGATCTGTAACTAACCCCTTAACCTTCTTTCTCATCCGTAATATAGTATTTGGCCCAAGTGATCTCTGCTGGATTGTGTCTCCTGCTAAAGTGGAAGAAGCAAAGGATGGGAGGAAGAGAGCAAGAGTGAGGTGAGCCATTGCTCCAGTTTTAGGAAGAAGAAGGGAGGCAAGAGCGGAGGAGGGAACCTGTTTGGCTCAAATTAAACAGCCCCCAAAGAAGGGAGGGAGGGAGGGAGGAGTAGGAGCAGCACAGAGCTATTTTTATACCTGTTTTGAAAGAACAAGATCTGCTCTGGATGTTTCAGAAGCAGCAGCCAAAGATGCCAAGCTCCAGGTGGCCAGAAAAAGCAAGAAGAGGAAATAGTTTTTTGTGGGTTTTTCGGGCTCTGTGGCCATGTTGGAGAAGAGTTTCTTCCTGACGTTTCGCCAGCATCTGTGGCCGGCATCTTCAGAGAATACTGCTTGGCTGGAAAGGAGTTGGGTATATATACTGTGTGCCTGGAAATGCAGGAGTGATTTGCATGTGGATTGTTCTGTTGCTAATGGCAGGCCTTGGGCTGGGAGGCTAATGCAAAAGAGGATGAGTGTCTGCTTGATTCATGCTCTTTGTCTGCTGGGAATCCCCTGACCCTGGGAGATTTCTCATTTGCATTGGTTGAGTTTTCTGAAAGATAGCGAGATGAAGACTCAACAAATGCAAATGAGAAATCTCCCAGGGTCAGGGGCTTCCCAGCAGAGAATGAGCAGGAAGCAAGCAGACACTCATCCTCCTTTGCAGACCTTCCCACCCTGAGGCCTGCCATTAGCAACACAACAATCCACATGCAAATCACTCCTGCCTTCCCAGGGTCACATAGGATATACATACCCCACTCCAGGCAAGCATTCTCTGAAGATGCCAGCAGCCACAGATGCTGCTGGCGAAACATCAGGAAGAAACTCTCCTAGAACATGGCCACAGAGCCTGAAAAACCCACAAAAAACTATGGATGCCGGCCATGAAAGCCTTCAACTTCACAAGAATGGGAAAGTTGTTAAAAGGGAGGGCAGGGTGCAGGGTGTAGAGGGGGGAAGGGGAAGGAAGGAAGAGAAAAGGTTGAAAGGAAGATGCAAGTTTGCAAGGGAGGGAGGGAGGGATGAAGGGAGGAGAAAAAGAGAGAGAGAGAGAGAATGAATGGAAGATGAAAGTTAGGAAGGAGGGAAGATGCAAGTCTGGAAGGGAGAGAGGAGGAAAAGGAAGGAAGGAAGGAAGGAAGGAAAGAAAGAAAGGGTTGAAAGGAAGATGCAAGTTTACAAGGAGGGAGGGAGGGACGGAGGGAGGGAGGAAAGAAAGAAAGAAAGAAAGAAAGATACAAGTTGGGAAGGAAGATGCAAATCTTGAAGGGAGAGAGGAGGAAAAGAAGGAAGGAAGGAAACATTTATGTTTTGTATATATACCTTATATACACAGCTCCAAGGAAAGTTTTTACACAATCTTTTTAAAAAAAATAATTGTGTGCGTAAAACAAAGTTTGTGTATACATTGAACCATCGGAGAGCAAAAGTGTCACAATCCCAGAAACCCATGTGGAAAATGTGGAATTTTGGAATATTTCAGATTTCAGAATCCTGGATAAAGAATCCGCTGGAGAAGGAGGTGGAAAAGTCATTCCTGGATGCATTTTGATAGAAACCACCAAACGGTCCTCAGGAGGTTTAAAATGTATTTGTTGACTTCTGCTTCCCTAACCTAGTTCTTTCATTTCAAATGTGTGAAGACAGTACCAAATCTTCTGTTAAAGAAGGAATGCCTGAGTATGCATCCACTTTGTTAGCTATGTGCCTCGATAGCTCTTTATGCCCTTGGGATTTGCCTGATCCAAAGCCATCCCTATTGGTGGCACTCACTTGTGGCACTCACTTGTGGCAGTGGGTTCCACAATTTTAACTCAATGCTGGATTGAAGAGATGCTTACGTAGAATCATAGGGCTCATTCCCGCTTACATTTAAACTGGTTTGTGGTTCACCTTCGCTCTGATTCCAAAAGGTCTGTCGTTCCCACTATGGAAGTGGATCTTTTCATTATCCCTTTGAAATAGCTTCTTTGTTGGCACAATTGTCATCCCCACTAGTTTGTGCCGCTTCAAAATGAATGTCAATCATTTGCATGTCATCAGTGATGTATGGGAACTATATATATATATATATATATATATATATATATATATATATATATATAT
>NC_056522.1:2831784-2877082 GCF_019175285.1 Sceloporus undulatus | reverse complement strand
GGTGTGTGTGTGTATATATATAAAATAAATTAATAGAAGATTGGATTGAGTGGTTTTGCAACTACTTGCTTCACTATGAGCTGCTGTTGGATCGCCCAGGTTAACTGCAAGTAGTTGCAAAACCAATGAATTGAATCTTCTATCAATTTAATTTCTTTTAAATCATGTGCCCCTAGGTCCCCCCAGAAGCACAAAGGCAGCACTGAGAGCAGTGGGAAAGGGTGGATCTACCAAAAACTGAGGAGGGATGGTAAAATCCCCTCTGCCATTAGTCCCTCCAGAATGATGCGATTCAGATCCGCCGTTCCCACTTGTTGAACACACTTCTGAATCAATTCCTTTCAAAAGGACCACCAAAGAACTAGTGACAGGAAAGAGCTTTTTTTTTTTTTGCGTTTGCCTCACTTCATCGCAATTGAAACCGATCACAGTAGGATCAGAATCGGTTTCAAATGGGAACAACAGCCATATAACCCGATCAGCAATTCGTTTTAAATCGTACTGGGAACGCGGCCATAGAGTTGGAAGAGACCTCAAGGGCTATCCAAGCCAACCCCCTTCTGCCATGCAGGAATACCCTGTCAAAACATTTACACTGACAACGTGAAGGAAGTAAGGAAGATGAAATGAGAGAAGGAAGGAAGTTACAAGGAAGTGAGATACACTAGTAATGATAGCCTGTTAAGATTTTGATTGTTAAGTATATCCTCTTTGTAGATGAAAGGAAGATATGTTATGATGCATAGAGAATGACTGGTATGTTTTCATTGTTTTTAAGTGTATGTGTATATTTATTTGTCAGTGCTATGTGTTTGTTTAAATGACGTTTGTATGTTTGGAATTTATAATAAACCTATAATGTATTTTTTTAAAAACATTCCCTCTGACAGATGACCATCCAGACTCTCTTTAAAGGCCTCCAAAGAAGGAGACTCCGCCGCTCTCCAAAGCATCATGAACTGCTAACCAGAAAGAGGGAGAAAAATATTGCAACCCAATATAGAAATGGAGTGGAATAAAAATGCCACTGGCGTTCCAAGAAAACACACACACACAAAAGAGATTTTCACATCTGTATGGTGAAGAAAGCTATCCATGGCCATTATGTCCATGTATGGGAAGCAGGGTGCCCTTGAATGTTTCTGGCCTGAGCACAACAAAAGCTGGCAGTCCCCAAATTTTTAGTTTTGCAGAGAGTGAGACGCTGAAAACTGTTAACACCTGGAGCTCTTAGAGAATCACAAGAGTTGGAAAGGCCATCCAGTCCAACCCCCTTCTTCTGCCATGCAGGAATGCATAGGATCCTAGAGTTGGAAGGGACCCTCAAGGGCGATCCAGTCCAAACCCCTTCTGCCATGCAGGAATACACAGAATCCTTGAGTTGGAAGGGGCCCTTTAGTGTCTCATTAGTGGATTGCAATACCACTTCATTAGATACATCTTCTGCATTCATATGCATGTGTGATATACATCCATGTGCAATGTCCAAATTGCATCAGTGCATGATGGAGCTGCATGAAGAATTTCCTCTAGCTTACATCCACTGCTCTGGGTTCTATTCTCTGGAGCAGCAGAAAACAAGCTTGCTCCATCCTCAATGTGACACCCCTTCAAATACTTAAACAGGGCTATCATATCACCTCTTAACCTTCTCTTCTGCAGGATAAACATACCCAGCTCTCTCAAAAGGGCTTTGTAGTTTCTAGACGTTTCACCATTTTGGTTGACTTCCTCTGTGCAACCTCCAGCTTGTCCATATCCTTTTGAATTGTGGTGCCACAAAATGGGCTAAATATTCTAGGTAAGGTCTGACCAATGCAGAACAGAGAGGCACTAACACTTGATCTGGACATACAAGGATGCAGCCTGGATAATTTCTTCTCTCCATCCTGAATCTCTCACTTTCACCATTTTCTGACCCACAGAGGTCAAGTATTATCACAGAGAGAGAAAAAGCTTCTCTTCACCTTCCATCTTTCCAGATTTGGCCTTCTGCATGCAAAGCAGGCGCTCAGTCAGTACTTCAGAGCTGCAGCCACTTTTCTCACCAAACATAATTTGATCCAGGGAAAGATTTCACCTTCCCCAGAGATATTGCACATCTTGTTCTCCAGGGCAGACAATACGCCGGAACTTGTGCCCAGAGAGATCACTTGTCCCTGATATTCTCTGTGGCTCAGTTCCAGGCAGTTTCAAGGACTGTATCTCCTGCTATGTGCTTCTTTGAGGCCTAAGATCTTTGGTATGATCCTGCTGCCTCCCCAGGCAGCCTTCCTGGCTGCCTTCCTTAGATGGATGACTAAGGAACTTTCAACCGATCTAAGTTTGAAACGGAACATGTATAAGAAATGGAAAAAGGGGGAAATCACAAAAAAGGAATTCAAAGAAATAGCAGGCATTTGTAGGGTAAAGTCAGAAAAGCTAAAGCGCAGAATGAACTCAGGCTTTCCAGAGAGGTTAAGAACAATAAAAAGGGCTTTTTTGGATATGTCCGCAGCAAAAGGAAGAAGAAGGAAACGGTAGGTTCACTGCGTGGAGAAGATGGCAAAATGCTAACAGAAGACAGAGAAAAGGCAGAATTACTCAACACCTTCTTTGCCTCAGTCTTCTCAGAAAAGGAAAAGGGGCTCAACCTGAGGATAATGGAGCAGAGGACAGAATAAGTAAAGAGATAGTAGAGGAATACCTTGTTAATCTAAATGAATTTAAGTCTCCAGGACCAGATGAACTACATCCAAGGGTACTAAAAGAACTGGCAAATGTCATATCGGAGCCATTGGCAATAATAGTCTTTGAGGACTACTGGAGAACAGGAGAAATCCCAACCAACTGGAGAAGGGCAAACATTGTCCCCATCTTCAAAAAGGGAAACAAAAGAGGATCCCAATAATTATCATCCAGTTAGTCTGACATCAATCCCAGGAAAGATTCTGGAGCAGATCATTAAACAGAGAGTCTGTGAACATCTAGAAGGCAATGCCATCATCACAAAAAGTCAACATGGGTTTCAGAGAAACAAGTCATGCCAGATAAATCTGATCTCTTTCTTTGATAAAATTACCAGCTTGGTTGATGAAGGGAATGCTGTGGATATAGTAGATCTTGATTTCAGTAAGGCCTTTGACAAGCTTTCCCATGATATTCTTGCAAACAAGCTTGTAAAATGTGGACTAGACAAGGTAATTGTTACATGGATTTGTAACTGGTTGACCGGCCGAACCCAAAGGGTGCTCAACAATGGCTCCTTTCATCCTGGAGAGAAGTGACCAGTGGGGTGTCCAGTGGGGCTCTGTCCTGGGCCCAGTGCTATTCAACATCTTTATCAATGACCTGGATGACAGAATTGGGAGCATACTTATCAAATTTGCAGATGACACCAAATTAAGAGGAATAGCTAATACACCAGAGGACAGGATCAAGATTCAAAATGATCTGAATAGACTAGAAAGCTGGGCCAAAGCTAACAAAATGAAATTCAACACGGAGAAATGTAAGGTATTGCACTTAGGGCGGAAAAATAAAATGCACAGATATAGGATGGGTGACACCTGGCTGAATGAAACTACGTGTGAAAGGGATCTAGGAGTCCAAGTAGACCACAAGTTGAACATGAGTGAACAGTGTGATGCGGCAGCTAAAAAGGCCAATGCAATTCTAGGCTGCATCAATAAAAGTATAGTGTCTAGATCAAGAGAAGTAATAGTGCCACTCTATTCTGCTCTGGTCAGGCCCCACCTAGAATATTGTGTCCAGTTCTGGGCGCCACAATTCAGAAAGGACATTGAGAAACTGGAGCGTGTCCAAAGGAGGGCGACTAAAATGGTGAAAGGTCTGGAAACCTTGCCCTATGAGGAACGACTCAGGGAGCTGGGGATGTTTAGCCTGGAGAAGAGAAGGTTAAGAGGTGATATGATTGCCCTGTTTAAATATTTGAAGGGATGTCATATTGAGGAGAGAACAAGATTGTTTTCTGCTGCTCCAGAGAACAGGACCCGGAACAATGGATGCAAGCTCCAGGAAAAGAGATTCCAGCTCAACATTAGGAAGAACTTCCTGAGAGTAAGGGCTGTTCGACAGTGGAACAAACTCCCCCGGAGTGTAGTGGAGTCTCCTTCCTTGGAGGTCTTTAAGCAGAGACTAGATGACCATCTGCTGGGGATGCTTTGATTTGGATTTCCTGCATGGCAGAATGGGGTTGGACTGGATGGCCTGTGCGGTCTCTTTCAACTCTATGATTCTATGATTCAGGTTGCATCTACATTGCAGAATGAATGCAGTCTGACACTACTTTAACTGCCATGGCCCCATCCTATGGAATCATAGGGTTTGTAGTTTATTCTGACACCAGAGCTCACTGACAAGGAAGGCTAAATATCCTACAAAACTCCAAATCCCAGAATTTCATAGCATTGAGCCATGGCAATTAAAGTGGAGTCAAACTGCATTAATTCTGCACTGTAGATGCAGTATCAGACACATTTGAGGGGAACAATGAAGAGAAGGTCTTCTTGGTGGCTGCTCCCAGCTGCTCCCAGACTTAGAAATTAACTAGCCATTTTGGCCACCCAGACCATAAACTTCTAGGATTAAGAACAAGCTTTTTAGCTGCAAGCAGCAAAGAATCCAGTCATGTTTGTCCTCATTACAATATATACAGTATAGAGGTGATATGATAGCCCTGTTTAAATATTTGAAGGGATGTCATACTGAGGAGGGAGCAAGCTTGTTTTCTGCTGTTCCAGAGACTAGGACCCAGAATAATGGATGCAAGTTCCAGGAAAAGAGATTCCAGCTCAAGATTAGGAAGAACGTCCTGACAGTAAGGGCTGTTCGACAGTGGAACACACTCCTTCCTCAGAGTGTAGTGGAGTCTCCTTCCTTAGAGGTCTTTAAACAGAGGCTGGATGGTCATCTGTCAGAGATGCTTTGATTGAGATTTCCTGCATGGCAAGAGGTTGTGCAAATAAAGTGATATCAGAAATACCGGATTTGTAGTTTGGTGAGGAATTCAGCCTGGTCTATCAAAGCAGCCTCACCAAACTACAAAACCAAACTGTCAAACTGCTTTACCTCTGCAGTGTGGCTACACCTTGGGTCATGGCCAAGTCCATGCAAGAAGTCAGTGTCAGAGGGCAGAAGAAGAACCTGGCTCTCCTTTCCCCTTGTGTGTGTGTGCGCGCGCTCCTTCAAGTCCCCTGTTGATTTATGGTGACCCCATGAATTACAATGGGTTTTCTTAGGCAAGGAAGACTCAGAGGTGGTTTTGCCAAGTCCTTTCTCTAAAATACCATGGGCCCTTGGCATCCACTGGGGTTTGGTTCCAGGAACCCCCTGTGGATAACAAAATCTGTAGATGCTGAAGTCCCATTAAATACAATGGCACAGTAACATGGTCTCCTTTATATAAAATAGCAAAATCAAGGTTGGCTTTTTGGAATTTATATATTTTAAAAATATTTGCAAGCCGTGGCTGCTTGAATCTGTGGATAAAATAAATGCATGGATAAGCACAGCTGACTGTCCAGCCTACAGAGGTCCCATATCCAAGAACTAACAAGGTAGACCCTGTTTAGCTTCCCGGTTCAGGTGCTTTGGGTGGAATGTGCCTTTAAGTTGCCTCTTCACTTATGATAAACACATGAATTTCCTAGGGGTTTTTAAGGCAAGGAATCCTCAGAGGTGGTATTGCCAGTTCCTGTCTCTGAAATACAACCTATGGCACTTGGTCTGCATTGGTGGTCTTCCATCCAAGGACTAACCAGGGCTGACCTTGCTTAGCTTTGCAGATCAGACCGCATCTGGTGCCCTTAAGGCAGGAGTAGGCAACCTGTGGCCCGCAGGCTGGATGCGGCCCAGCAAGGCCTTGGGACCGGCCCCAGCCCGGTCCTGCCGCCGATTGCCGCCGGAGCCTTTGGCCCCTCACGTGAGGGCGTGGGGCCTTTGGCCTATCAGGAGGAGGCGGGCAAGGAGGGGCAAGCGGCAGGCAAGGGGGGCAATTGTCTATAGAAGCCTCCAAAACATGCATTTATATTAACATTTTTTAAAAAATCAGCAAATTTTTTTGCGTGTCCTCCATTTTTTTAAAAAGTGTCCTCCACTTAAGGCAATGATTCCCAAACTCTGGTCCACCAGGTGTTTTGGACATCATCTCCAAGAATCCTCAGTCATCTTGGCCAATAGTCTGGAAGAGTGTCCAGAGGAGGGCCACCAAAATAGTGAAGGGTCTGGAAACCATGCCTTATGCAGAGAGACTTAGGAGGATATCACACGACTGAAATTGGAAGTATAATCCAGTGCTATCCTGAACGCAATCATGCGTATTCACGTTATTTCACAAAAGGTTACCACACGTGATCGCTGGCAGTCCGAACGCACTCCGAACGCAATCCCACGTCAACCCACAGTTAAGTAAATTTGGTAAACTAGCGAAGTTGCAAACCCTGTTTCTAGGCAACTTTGCACTCAGTGCGCTGTTGTTTGGTGTGATGTGCATGTCTCCTTTGGTCCTGGTTCCCCCCTTCCCATCTGGAAGGGGGGGCTTCCCATGACGCCACGCTGCAATTCCGCTTCAATTTTGCTTCCGCTTGTCCTTCAGCATTGCTGAGGGGGGCTGCTGCCTGCTAACTAAGAGGCATGGACCGAGAGTCATTAGATAACCATTATATTCACATTTTAACATGACAAGAGTGAATAGAACATCTTCTTTCAACCATTCTTCCCGGCTCCCCTCCAACCTCTTTTGCAAATTGTGGGGTTCCTTGGTTCCTCTCTCTCACTCGCCTAAATATGCCACGCTCCAGTCATTTGGAGTCTCACGGAGCATGCGCAAGGGTGCCTATGCACAATTAAGAACCCACCAATGTGATGGCTTACTTTGCACAGAATCTGGGTCGCATTTGGGGAGGCCTTTACAGCGAATTTAAGGTGTGATAAGGAATGACATAATTGCGTGAATTTTCAAATTGACCTTGCTAACTTCTCTTTCGAAACTGAGAGCCTCCCGTCCTGTTTGATAAACTTCCTAGGGAGCTGGGTTGTGCTTAGCCTGGAGAAAGATATGATAGCCCTGTTTAAATATTTGAAGGGATGCCATATTGAGGATGGAGCAAGCTTGTTTTCTGCTGCTCCAAAGAATAGGAGATGGAGCAATTGATGCAAGCTACAGGAAAGGAGATTCTACCAAAACATTAGGAGCAATTTCCTGACAGTAAGGGCTGTTTGACAGTGGAAGACACTTCCTTAGAAGGTTGCGGAGTCTCCTTCTTTAGAAGTTTTTAAACAGAGGCTGGATGGTCATCTGTCAAGGATGCTTTGATTGAGAGTTCCTGCATGGCAGGAGGTTGGACTAGATGCCCTTGTGGTCTTTTCCAACTTTATGATTCTATGATATCTGGAAGGCTAGTATTTGGGAATCATTGCCTTAAGGTCTATTGCTCCCTTTTCTTGCTCCCACCTTACCCCCCAACAGCCAGCTTTCCCAACCCATCCCCAAGGTGCCCATTTACCGTTGCAAATGTGACAATCCACAGCTGCGGCTGTGCAGTCTATCAGGCCTCTCCGGCACGCCATTGCAGGCAGCGGTGCTCATCCGGTGGATGGTCTGGCTGGCAAGCAGAGCAACTGAGCCTCTAGTCTCGGAGGAGGAAGATGCGTCCCAAATCTTACAAGCTGCCCTGGATAAGTCTGTGGACCTCCTCCCTCCAGCACCCTCCCCAGATGCTTCCATGTGCAGAAAAACAACCTTAACTGGGGCAGCAAAAGCAGATTCCTCCTATTCTGGGGCCTCCAGGACTACATTTTCTGCCATCCTAGCTGTTTTCTCATCCTTCTCTCTTTCTCTGTTTTCACCTTTCCTGCAAAGGTTTCATTCTTCTTGACTTTCATTCCTTGCATTCTCAGCTCACGTTCAAGTAACCCTCTCATTCCTCTTCTTAGGACTTGTCTGTATTGTGTGTTGTGTGTTTCATCAAGTCATTTCCAACTTATGGCGACCCTAAGACCTATCACGGGGTTCACTTGGCAAGTTTCTACAGAGAGGATTTATTTGCCTTTGCCAGTCTCTGAGGCTGAGAGAGTGTGACACCCACTGGGTTGACATGGCTGAGGGAGGATTCGAACTCTGGTCTCCAGAGTCATAGTCAAATGCGCAAACCACTATGCCACTTGTCTACACCATTAAAATACTCTGCATTCCAGGTGATTAAAATGCAATCCAGCCACACGCGATTTGCAAGAGTTTGGGTCTTTTGCAAAGGAGAATCCTTAAAATCTGCAGAAAAAAACTTTGCAGTTTTTACCACAGTATCCCTGTGTATCTGCAAGAATGTGCATTATCAAAGTGTCTGCTGGGGAAGAATATACTCAGAAGGAATATACAAAGAACTCCCACTCTTTCACACTTTTTTCCTAGGTGTCTAAATCTGCAATTCGGTGGTGGTGATGGGGGGGGGGGTATCTTACTAAAAATGCCAGCCAAAGAACCCTTAAAATCCTAGAGTCGGAAGGTAGCCCAAGGGTCATCAGGCCTGACCCCTTGCCATGCAGGAAGACACCATCAAAACACTTTCCCATTTTTCTACAACCTTCTGAGAAGGAGATTCTGCTTCTACCCTTTGCAAAGCGATGGAAGAAAGGCAGCCAAAGCCAAGTGTGAGGTTTCACTGGGAGCAGAAGCAGAATAAACAGACGCTGCCCTGGTCTGTCATGGGGAAGATGCCAGCGAAGCCACTGGAGATGCCAAGAAGGTCATCCAGTCCATTAACACAGGAGGAGGGCAGGAGGTCTTGTTAGAAGCAGCAGGAGAGGCCTGGTTGGGAGCACAGAAGGGGCTATGCTTTGCTTTCTCTGGCCTCCTGCCTTCCTTCTGGGCTATTTTTGGGTTTTGTTTTGTATGTGAGATGCTAAGAAGGAGGGAGATACGGAGGTGGGGGTTGAGGAATAGCTGACACAGATGGCACCAGGCAGGGACTCCAAGATGCCATCTCAGCTTGGAAAGTGCCGGTCTCTCATTAGCAGCCCTCCTCTTCTGCATCCCCTGGGGAGCCCATCTTCTCAAATGCCAAAGGGGCTTGTCAAAATGGGAGATGTCAGTTAGGAGTGTGCCAAGGGAGGGCTGCCAGGATCAGATGCAGCTTCTCAGCTCCAGGCTCCCCTGGGAAAGGCAGCCTTGTCGGAGCCTGGCATCCATGAAAGCAGCTGTCAGGGCGCCATGGTTGGGTTGCTCCAAGATAGACAGCAGTGGATGAAACTTCCCAGGGGAGGATGAGACTGTGCGGATGGAAAAGCCCAAGGCAGAGGGACTGAGGTCAGAAAAGGCAGGTAGAGCCAAATGGGGAAACTCCAGAGCACTCAAGGGAGTTGCGGCTGGTGGCCTTAGAATGACAGAGCTGGAAGAGACCCCCAAGGGCCATCCAGTTCAGTGCTTCTGCCATGCAGGAACTCACAACCAAAGCATCCCCAACAGATGGCCATTCAGCCTCTGTTTAAAGACCCCCAAAGATGGAGACTCCACCACTCTCCAAGGGAGTGTTGTCCACTCTCAAACAGCCCTTAGGACTTTTTCACACAGAGGAATGTATCACCATCCCGAAAGAAGATGAAAGGGGGAGGGGGATCCGAAAATGCAAACAAATACATTGTAGCTTATCACACACAGAGACGAACACAGCGTCCATCCGAAAGAGAAAGCAGTACAAATGTGAATGAAATCACTGCATGAGTACATACCCATCGGCTTCGTGATTTCGAATTAGTGTGTTTGCGCACGCGCAGAGAGGACAGGATCCTATGGCTGAACTGGAGATGCATTTCATGCTAATGCAAATGAGAATTGAATGCGAATTTGCAGTGGAAAAGCATTTATGAATTTGATATTTCCCCAAATTCAGCTATTCCTGGGATATCTCATGATTGCATTTGGATTGCGTTCCATTTGCATGCGTCGTTTGAAGCTTTTTTGCAAAATTACGTCAAATACCTTGGATGACCCAAGATTAACCTTTGGTTAACCTTCCAATTTTCCCAGTGTGATAAAGTCCATACTGTCAGGAAGTTCCTCCTAATGTTGCGGGGGTTCTCTTTTCCTGCATCCATTGCCCCCAATCCTAGTCTCTGGAGCAGCAGAAAACAAGCTTGCTCCATCTTCAGTATGACACCCCTTCAATTATTTAACAGGTCTATCATATCACCTCTTAACCTTCTCTTCTCCAAGCTGAACCTACCCAGCTCCCTAAGTCGCCTCAAAGGGCTTGGTGGTTTCCAGGCCCCTCAACATTTTAGTTGCCCTCCTCTGAACGTGCTCCAGCGTTCCCAAATCCTTTTTGAATTCTGCTGTCCAGAACTGGACACAGCCTTGCATGTCTCTAGGGCAGGTGAATCTGCTCTGAGTTGTAGTTCAAACTTTAAAGGGGGTGTCCAAGGTGTGAATACTGGGGTGTATCCACACTGCAGAAATAAAGCAGTTTGACACCATTTGACTGCCGTAATTCAATCCTACAGAATCCTGCCATGGCTCAGTGCTCTGGAATTCTGGGATCTGCAGTTTTGTGGGATATTTAGCCTTCTCTGTCAGAGAGCTTGGGTGCAACAACAAACTCCAAATCCCAGGATTCCATGGTCTGCTCCGTTATTAATTCTCCATGTTATGACATGGAGCCATAGCAGTTAAAGCTGTGTCAAACTGCATTATTTCTTCATGGTGGCAGCAGCCTATGATAGGTTCAGCATCTTGGGTATCTCCCTTAAAGTTCAGACTAAAACCTAGAGCAGATTCACCATAAGAAGGCTAGAATCTTACTTTATGCCTGTATCGTATGCTCACCCCTCTATGGAAGCAGCTGGATATTTTAGTCCACTACAGACTGTCTCCATTCAATTGAAGGCTGTGGAAATCAAGTTGCACATGTGATGCCATGGTACGTGCAGGTGTCTGTTACACATGGTTGTACATTAAGCACAGCCTTTGCGTGCACACTGCATATTGCGACTGCATGTGCATGCCTATTTTCTAGTGCATTCACTGTGCATTTGGCACCTTGGTTCAGTAGTGCAACCCTGCCATTGAGCACAAGGGTTGCATAGCACAACTGAAGCATAACCCTGCATGTAAAGAGTTACACTAAAAAACTTTGCCACAGAATCTTGCCCCAAAATAGGAGAAGAGGTCAGGGAGTCTGGGCATGTCTTGGGAGAAAAGAGCGAAGCTGTTTCAACTGTGTCCAGAAACCAACTGTGATCCTAAATGGTGGATCTAGTAAGTATACAAACAGGGACTGAAGAGGTAAACCTCCTGGCTTGCAGCCATGTGCAGTGGCATCTCCAAATAGCCTCTCTCTCTCTCTCTCTCTCTCTCCATGGAGTCAAATTCCTCACAGGGATCAGCAGTGGCTCATACACAGAGCTAATAACAAAGAGTGATGGAGCTGAAGTCTCCCATTACTACTATATATTTGTCTATCCCTCCAACTGGAAAGTTTAGTCAACTGATGTAGGAAGGCATCACCCATCTTCTGTCTGGTTCGGAGGCCTACTACAGACCCCTTTGGTGTTGTCAGTGTTGCTTCTTTCTCCTATAATTTTCACTCCAATGCTATAGTCTCACCCTCCCTTCCATGCTGCAACTAGTCCTAGATCTCTTTGCAGTTGGTTGTTTTTTTACTGCTCTTGTTATGCAAGTTAACTTTGTGGCAACCCTCCAAATGGCAGACTTCCAAGAGCCTCTGCCATCCACTGCCCTGTGCAGAGTCCTTGCTCTCAGGGCAGTTGGGGAATGGCTGGCTTGCATACCCTCCAACATTTCCCAGATGACAAAACGGAGATTAAGTATTTGAAGGGGTGTCCCATTGAGGATGGAGCAAGCTTGTTTTTTGCTGCTCCAGAGATTAGAACATGGAACAATGGATGCGAGCTGCAGGAAAAGAGATTCCACCTTAACATTAGGAGGAACTTCCTGACAGTAAGGGCTGTTCGACAGTGGAAGACATTGCCATCAAGAATGGTGGGGTCTCCTTCTTTGGAGGTCTTTAAGCAGAGTCTGGATGGCCATGTGTCCCAGGGAGGGCTTGGATGATGTCTTCCTCCATGGCAAAATGGGGTGGGACTGGATGACCCTTGGGGTCTCTTCCGCCTCCATCTCTTGGTTCCATATGCATCAGCAAGTAACTGAAGTTTAGAAAAAGCAACTGTATTACGTGCAGAGATTAGTATACAGAACAGAATATTTCCCAATTGCTGAAAATGAATTATTATCAAACAACAGTTGACAATTGCAGAAACTGTTGGCAGACATCATCGCTTGTTGGCTGACTGCAGCAGCAGAACCTGGGTAGTTTTCTTTTCCATTTCGCCAAAAGATAAGCTTCTTTAACCGTACAATCAGCTACGGAATAAAGAAGATAAAGCTAATACTAAACACATTGATACGTATTAAAATGTGTTATGTAAGTTTCTTTATTGCATGTGTATGTAAACAGCCATGCATAGTTTAATTGCATTAGACAACTGTTTTCTACAGGTACACACTTTTAAAGGTTAACATCTCTTCCTCCTCCTCCTTTCTTCTTTTATCTGTGCCTTTCAAATAGGTCACATTACAATTAATACATTCCAGATTACTGTAAAGCCAGAACAATTTCACAGACGTTGCTGAAACCTGCCACAAGGTCCACAAATAATTTACAGGTTTCAGTAATGCCTGAGTATTGCTTACAGGAGGAACCTTCGTCCCCAAATAAGGATCCTGGACCCTCCACATAATTTTCCTTCCGTCTCCAAATTTCTCAATAAAAAGTTCATTTGAGCATTTAGAAACACAGTTTAAGAAAAAGGAGCTGGAAGAGTGACCCAAGGGAATGCAAACACAGCAAATAGAAGAGTTCTCGGTGGGAACATTTTTCAGTCTCTCATTCCCTCTGCTTTGCTGAAAATTCAGGAACGGATGGAAAATTTCATGGGGAGGGCGGAATTATTATTTGTGGAAGCAATGTGTTCATGCTCACCCCCCCCCCCCCATAGTTATACCCTTGAGTAACACCTATTCTTTATATCCACACTGCTACAACACTGATAGGTGCATGGGTTTCTGCAGCATCCACTACCACCACCATCATCCTTTTGCATTATGAGCATCACAGGTTGCATCTGCACTGTGGAATTAATCCAAGCTGACTCCACTTTAACTACCACACGGCTCTATGCTCTGGAATCCTGAGATTGGTAGCTTTGTGAGATATATAGCCTTCTCCCTCAGAGAGCTCTGGTGCCACAACAAACTACAAATCCCCAGATTCCATTGGATGAAGCCATGATAGTTAAAGCAGTGTCAAACTGTATTAACTGCAGCATGGCAGCAGCCTCATGCTAACCAGAGCTAAATGCAATCTGGGAAGCCACATTCTGCAAAGGACAGGTCATTTTCTCTGATATTTACATCCCTGCAAATAAAATAAAGGAAGGGAAATAAAGGAGATTGTACCAATGTTTATGCCATCAACCAGCCACAACTTCCTTTTCCTCCTAATGTCACCGCGCCACTGAAGCATGCTCAGAAGCATCATTAACATTTATAAATATCTGCTAGCCTGATGTGTTTTTAATTCGCTGGACTCAGTACTTGAAAGCAAATGGCCCTGAGGGGGAGTGGGAAATGTCATATTAAACAATGATGAAGGCTGCAAAAACAGAGAGCTAAGCCATCTTCATTTAATGGGTATTAGCTTTCCCTGTGGCCAGAAGGAAGGACCCCAATTCAACCCTGCCATGTGGGAAAGGGTAGTTTCATACTTGCATGAGCAGGGCATACATACCGTCTCATTGCCTTAATTTAGGGAGTGTCCTGATTAATCCTTGGCCTTCCCATTTTTTCAGCTGCTCTTAAAATGTCCTGATTTCTCTCTCTTCTTCCTACTTGTCCCCTTGGTCCTCAGCTTATTGCAAACTTCAAAGTGCAAAAGTAGTTTGTACTCCATTAACTTTGCAGGAGAAGAGGAGAGGGCACAATCTTGCCCTTCCCAGGAGGCAGAGGCAAAAGCAAACTGCTGCAGGAGAGATGAGCCAAATTCTCATCCCCAAATCAACTCTCCAGCAAGCAAACAACCAACTGCGACTCATTGGTTAGTTCATTACACAATTAAGTTACTTGGAGCCACTAGATGCTTAAAAAGATGCTTTAGTCGACCCCAAAGATGAACCAGGCATGTCTGCAGGTTTATGTTTGTGCCTTCAAGTCGCCTGTCAACTCATGGGGACTCCGTTAATTTCATAGGGTTTTCTTAGGTGAGGAATTCTCAGAGGCGGCTGTCATTCAAACACACACAGCCAGGAACTTAGTTTCCTGTTTGGAAATTAAGCCAGAAATCTTAACTCAAGGAGCAGTTCCCAAATCAAGGGGAAATGAGAGGATTATTTTCTCACTTACTTGAGGAGATAGGGTAAGAATCATTTAATCTTCCCTACAACAGAAAGCGGATGCAGAGAAGAGTGGACAGTGAGCCTAGGAGGAGTAGCTAATACTCCAAAGGAGAGGATCAACATTTGAAATGACTTATTAAGTAGATTAGAAAGCTGGGCCCACACTAAAAAACTGAAATTCAACAGGGAGAAATGTAAGACGGAAAACATGAAATGCATAGATATAGGATGGGGGACACCTGGATTAAGGAGACTTCTATATGTGAAAGGGATCTAGGAGTCCAAGTAGACCACAAGTTGAACATGAGACAAAAGTCAATCAATCGATCAATCAATCAACCATTTTATTCATACTTGTCTTTTCCACAAGACTGGTAATATCACCTGGATTTAAACCAAGAGAGAGAAGCATGCAACCTTCTGGGTTTTTAACGGACTGCAAATCCCAGCATTCTTCACTATTGTCCATGCGCATGGGGGCTGTCAAACATGTGTGTGTGTTGTGTGCCTTCAAGTCATTTCTACTTATGTCAACCGTAAGGCGACTCTATCATGGGGTTTTCTTGGCATGATTTGTTCAGAGGAGGTTTGCCATTGCCTTCCCATGAGGCTGAGAGACTGTGACTTGCCCCAGGTCACCCTCCGACATTTCAGAGATGAAAACTGAGACATATGTGGCCAAGCAACATCAGAGTGTGGCAAAGATGGCAAAAGAAATTAACAAGGAAGATATTAACATTTGCCAGAGCCTCTTGGAAAGGGCAAGAATCTGCACATCTCTCTTCTCCTCTCTGATGAGTTAATAGAGTGCAAACTCCTTTTTCACTTTTACTTTGCAGCAACTGAAGCAAGTTGAGGACAAAAGGGAAAAGTGGGAGGAGGAGGAGGAGGAGGAGAGAAACTGGGACATTTTCAAAGCATCTGGAAATGTGGGATGGCAGAGGAATAATTGCGACTATCTCTGCTAAATCAGAACAGTTGGAAGACATGAGTCCAACAACCTCTGTCCCAACCCTGATTTTAATAAAAGCCTTCCCTGTAAAGCACGCCTTCCTATCCCTAGGTTATGCAGAGAAACTCTTAATCCTCCCGCTCTGTCCCATCCCAAAATGGAAGAGGCAGCAACCCTCATTTTGCAAATGAAATACTAATAAGATGGCACAAGGAGCCAAAGTCCCACTGTTACTGGGCCCTGAAAGGGGAAAGAAGCCGAACCAAAAAGAGTACAAGTTGAGCCTTCCTTATCCGAAATGTTTGGGACCAGAAGTGCTTGGGATTTTGGATTTACTGTATTTGGGATACCTGTACTTTCTTATACACACACACACACACACACACACACACTTAATGAGATAGTATGCATGTATTGTTGGATATAAGTGGCATGTAAAGCTGGATGTAAATGTATTTCAGAATATTTTTTGGAGTTTGAAATACTTGTACTTACTGATATATATTCATAATGAGATATCTTGGAGATGGGACCCAGCTCTAAACAGACTGAAAAAGATCAGTACATGTATCGATCTGATGTGTTTGCTTGTTTATTATTGCTGCTGTTGTTGTTGCTATTATTGCTATAATTATTATTATTTTAAAATTTCAGAATATTATTTTTCAGTTTAATCCTACTTTTAAATGGTGGTACCAGGTTGAGTCTCCCTCATCCGAAAGGCTTGGGACCAGAACTGTTTTGGAACTGAGATCTTTTGGAGATGGGACTTGAGTCTAAACATGAAATTCATTTATGTTTCATATGAGATAGCCATAAAAAACGGATCAAAATTGTCCTCTCTTCCTTCATCGGCACCTTATTGTACACCTGGCCTGAAGGTAATTTTAGACATCATAGTTTTGTATAATTTTGTGCATGAAACAAAAGTTGTGTACACTGAACCACCAGAAAGCAAAGGTCTTGCTGTCTCAGCCACCCATGAAAAAAGGTTTTGGTTTTTGGAGTGTATGAGATTTTGGGATTTCTGGATAAGGGAGACCCAATCTATATCTACAGGGCATCAAGCAACCAAAGAGACCGCTTGACCCTGGGCTCTATTTCGACCTTTGCTGATGATTGGAGGTAGCCACATCTCTCTCCATCCCTCTGCATACAATTTTAATCTTTTAATTGTTTTAATGCATTTTAGTATTTTCAATGGTTTTAATATAGTGTTTAATTTTATACTTCCATTTAACTTTTCTAGTGTTTTTTAAATTAGAGAGCCAGTATAGCATAGAGGTTTGAATGTTGGACACCAACCCTGGAGACCAGGGTTCGAATTCCCACTCAGCCATGGAAACCCACTGGGCGACCTTGGGCCAAGTCACTCTGATGTTTATCACACTATGCTCTTAAAGAGCTACAATTCCAGTGTGACTCCTCTAGCAGCCTCCTGTTGCATGCTGGGATTGGCAGTTTTAAGGAGCTGAACTTCTCTGCCTGAGAATTCTAAATACCCCTCCTTAAAACTGCCAATCCCAGCATGCAACAGGAGGCTGCTAGAGGAATCACACTGGAATAGTAGCTCTTTAAGAGCTCGTCTGATAAACACAGCCTCAAGGGAAAGCAATGGCAAAACTCCTCTGGACAAACCTTGCCAAGAAAACCCCATGATAGGTTCGCCTTAGAGTTGCCATAGTTCAGAAACAACTTGAAGGCACATGACAACAAGTATTTTAATTACTTGGATAGTTTGTAGAATTTGTGAAGTCAAAGGCTTTCATGGCCAGCATCCATAGTATTTTTGTGAGTTTTTCAGGCTCTGTGGCCATGTTCTAGAAGAGTTTATTCCTGACATTTCACCAGCATCTGTGGCTGGCATCTTCAGAGAAGTTTATAGGGTTGTTTAACTGTATACTCTCATTTAACGTTCGTAGTGTTCTTAAACCTGCGTGATTCAAATTGCCATCAGCCCCCTTGAGTCCCATTATTGGGAGAAAGGTGGGCTATAAAATAATAATAATAATAATAATAACAACAACAACAACAACAGTGTGTTTACCTGTCATTCTGGGGTCTTGCTGATGATCTCCTTGTTGTCCTGTTGAAGTTCAAGCAGGTACAGGACTTAAAAAAAGCCAAATCCTGGAGACCAAGAAGGAGTCCTGCAAGAGTTTGGTGGCAAGGCGGCACACAGAAAGCACCAGCTCTGGTCCTCTTTTCAAGATATTAAAAACAACTTCTTTCAGAATCAGGTCTCAAGATCCCTAAATCAGATTTTCCTTTGTAGTTTGCACTCTTTTCTCCAGAACAAGGCAAGGTTTCCCTGCAATATTATCTCTTCTATTTTCAGCAAACATCCAAGGATGGAAACCCCAGGCCACCCAGGCCACCTGCTCCTAAGACGGATCAGACAGATGCTCTGATGCTCATTTCCAACACCAGAGAGCTCAGCAACATGTTGTTTCTCCTCTTCTGCGATCAGTCTCACAGTCTCCGGCACTGTTGGACTCCACTGTGCCAAAAAGTGATGCCAAAGGCTAAAATCCAAGGGTGGGTCACCTGTGTCCAGCTTCCAGCTTTGCAATGCCTGATGCCAAGGAGCCTTTGCTAGAGATGGCGTGAGATCCTTTGTCAAGCCAGGTCCCTTCCTTCAGTTGTCTGCTCCTGCCTTCTTCATGCCAGGCAGCCCGGCACTGTTTCCATGGCCACGGGTAGCAGCTGTCAGTGGTGCCAGCGGGGGCTTCTTGACAGCTATGGGAACTCAGCCATCCGTGCGTCACACCCCTTGTGCAAAGGCCCGAGTCTCAGATTTGGCTCTGGCAAGAAAAGGATGCATGCCTCGCTTGGTCTGAAAGCATGAGAGAAGAGGAAGTTTTCTTGGTGCATTATTATTACTATTACTATTATTATTATTATTATTATAGTCCAGAATATCAGTATGCAAAGCGATCTTGTAGCACCTTTGAGTCTAACCAAATGAGCATTGTATGGCACTGTGCAAAATAATAATAAAGGTTTGTCATTGTGGTTAACTGCCCTCGAGTCTATCTCGACCCCTGGCAACCCTGCGGATGAGACATCTCCAAGGCCCTCTGTGCTCCACTTCTCTACGCATAGAATCATAGAGTTGGAAGAGACTCCATGGGGTATCCAGTCCAACCCCATTCTGCCATGCAGGAACTCTCAATCAAAGCATCCCTGATAGATGGCCATCCAGCCTCTGCTTAAAGACCTCCAAAGAAGGACACTCCCCCACCCTCCGAGGGAACATCTCCCACTGTCAAACAGCTCTTAGTGTCAGGAAGTTCCTCCTAATGTTGAGGCAGAATCTCTTTTTCTGTAGCCTTGCATCCATGGTTCCTTGTCCTAGTCTCTGGAGCACCAGAAAACAAGTTTGTTCCATCCTCAGTATGACATCCCTTAAAATATTTAAACAGGGCTCAACTCCTGCAAACTCATACTCAAAGTGATCTCTTGAACAGAGTCCATCAATCTAGCATGTGGTCTTCCTCTCTTTTTACTACCCTCTACCTTTCCTAGCAGTACAGTTTTTTCCAATGATTCATGCCTTCTCATGAAGTATCCAAAGTACGACAGCTTCAATTTGGCCATCTTGGCTTCCAGGGAGATTTCCATCTTGGTCTGCTCCAGGACCCATTTGTTGCTCTTTTTGGCTGTCCATGGGATCCTCAGCACTCTTCTTCAGCACCACATTTCAAATGAGTTGATTTTCCTCCTCTCCTCCTTCTTAAATGTCCAGCTCTCAGGTCCGTGGGTAGCATTAGGTTGCATCTCCCTTATCTGAAATGCTTGGGACCAGAAATGATTGGTGTGGGATATAGTTTTCCAAGTACCAAATCAAATTAATCAGGACAAAGCAAAAGAAGCAGTAATACCCAATTTATTAATTACATTATTGCAAGACGGGGTGTCCATTCATTTGAGATGTGGGGCTGGAGAAGAGTGCATGAGGTTACCATGGACAGCCAAGAAGTCAAACAAATGGGTCCTAGAGCAGATTAAATCAGAAATCTCTCTGGAAGCCAAGATGACAAGACTGAGGCTGTTGTACTTTGGCCACATTACGAGGCTCACAACTCACTTGGGGAAAATAATAATGCTGGGAAAGGTGGAGGGAAGCAGAAAGAGAGGAAGGCCAGATGCCAGATGGAGGGACTCTATTAAGGAGGTTCTGGGTATGAATTTGCAGGACCTGAGCAGAGCAGTGGAGGAGAGACGGTCTTGAAGACGTCTCATCTGCAGGGTCGCCATGGGCTGAGATCAACTCGAGGGTGGATAACAACAAAAACATGGGCCTCATTCCCACTACTTTTTAAACTGAATCGCAAACTGGTTTGAATCAGTTTAAATGACCATGGTTCGCACTTGAACCGAATCGCTGATTTGGAGAGGGAGGCCATGCACTAAACCCATTTAACCCATGTCTTTTTGACACTGATCGATTGGAATCAATTTAAATTTGCCCTTTGGCCAGCTGGAATGGGTCCTTTTTGAACTGATTCATTCGTCAATGTGAATCACAAGTGGGTTATTTTATTTTGCAGCAAGAAAATGCGATCGGGGCAAATGTAGTGTGAATCACGCTCCACTGCCGAACCGATCCATCCATTTGGACCACAAAGCAATTTATTTGTTAGTGGGAATGTGGGCATGATATTTTACAAGTACAACAACAACAACAAATAGCCAGCCATGCTAACAGTATACAAGACACACAAAGATAGGGGAAGAAAAGAGCAATAGAAATGTAGAATTGTTTTAATGGTTTTTATTTCTGCAGTGTCGATGCAGCCTTAGCCTGCAGGAAATTGCAAAAGGAAGGAGAAGGGAGGGGATGGGAGAAGACCCCCTTCTTAGGATCTCTCCTCTTCATGCCCAGCCAGAATCCCCTCTTTTGCCCAGTCCAAAGCCACCATCCTGGCTCAGAGGTCCTTACCTAGATGGTCCAGTCACTTCTCCGTAGCTTCCACCTGTTTTGCAAATCAGCAGCTGGCAAACTGCTGGCTGTGCCTCTTCCAAAACTTCACAGGGGCCCAAACTGCCCCGGAGGATCTCTGATCCCCTCCATACAGAAACCAAGACAGCAGAGAGGGACTGGAAGTGAAAGGCCGAATGCCCAAGGGGTGAAAGGCAGGTCTATTATTGGAACAAGAGGACAGTGGAGAAATGTATCCGGCTAACACTCCCCAGCTGTCCCATGGCATGTGGCACATTGGAGGCCTTTGGAGCTGGCGGAAAGAATACGTCACAGAGACGCCGTTTTGGTGTTCCTCTTCCCAAACCCACTTCTGCAAATTTACGAAGCCACTTCTACAAACCTTTTTCTCTCGGTGTGCATGTGTGCCGTCAAGTCATCTGTCAACTTATGGGGACTCCATGGATTCCGTAGGGTTTTCATAGAATCGTAGAGTTGGAAGAGACCACAAGGGCCATCCAGTCCAACCCCATTCTGCCATGCAGGAAATCACCATCGAAGCATCCCCGATAGATGGCCATCCAGCCTCTGTTTAAAGACCTCCAAGGAAGGAGACCCCACCACAATCTCCAAGGGAGTGTCTTCCACTGTCTAATAGCTCTTACTGTCAAGACATTCTTCCTAAACCTGAGGAGGAATCTCTTTTCCTAAAGCTTGCATCCATTGTTCCATGTCTTATTCTCTGGAGCAGCAGTAAACAATCTTTCTCCCTCCTCAATATGACATCCCTTCAAGTACTTAAACAGGGCTATCATATCACCCCTTAACCTTCTCTTCTCCAGGCTAAACATCCCCAGCTCCCTAAGTCATTTCTCATAAAGCATGGTTTCCAGACCCATCACCATTTTGCTTGTCCTTCTCTGGACATGCTCCAATTTGTCAACATCCTTGTTGAATTCTGAACACAATATTATTCCAGGTGAGGCCTGATCAAAGTTGTGCTATGACTTCCCTTGATCAACACTATACTTAGGCAAGGATTCCTCAGAGGTGGTTTTTGCCAGTTCTGTTAAGCACCCCTGCATACCTCTCACTGTATTTTGGGGTCTTCACATTTTGATATCTCGTATCTGGAGATTGCATGTTTTGGAGAGATAGATGATCTTTCAGGAACACTAAAGATCAGGCTCCCAGCTGGCCAGATAGCCCATTGCTTGGAGCTAGTTTTAAGGTATAAATATGGTTTTAAAACCTAACGTCTGCACACACATGCCTGCACTTTGTGTAAGTTCTGTGTCACCCTAAGATCTCCCAGTCTGATCCTTTCCATCTTTCCATGGTCTTCTCTTCAGACAAGTCATTATAACCCCATTGCAAACCCCTAAAAACTCTACTATCCCCTTTCTGTATTTCCATTTTGGTTAGCTCTGTATGCTGGCCCTGTTTGGATTGCTATCGTGTGTGTGTGTGTGTGTGTGTGTGTGTGTGTGTGTGTGTGTGTGATTGCACGCTGCATATTTTTATTTCTATAAAACCTTAATTCACTCAAGGCCTGGAGTCCTCCCAGTTAGTACTGGTATACACTGGTACAAATGGTTCAAAGGTTACCCAAGCCTCTTGCAAAGCTAACTTCTCCAGCATTTGGGGGAAAAGGTTTTATACTGTTTTAACTAGGTTATTTTAACTGTCGTTTTTTAAGCAACTGTTTTAAAAGTGTTTTTCTCTTGTGAGCCGCCTTGGGTCCTTTTCTGGGAGAAAGGCAGCCTAGAAATGAAATAAATAAATAAAATACGCATTTGAAGTATTGCTGTCAGTCGGTGGGGACCCCCCCAGTCCACCCTCCTATTCTTTGGGTAACAGTTCCTTCGTCTAAAGTAGAGTCTGTAGCACCTGGGATTCATTGATGGTCTCCCATCCAAGTACTAACCAAGGCTTAGGTTAGTTTCCAAAATCAGGCAGGGTTCTAGTGCCTTTAGGTTATTATCTCTGCACATTTTTGGCTTCTCTGGGAACTACCCTACTTCTGCAAACAACAAAATTTGTTCAGTAAACTACCACTATGAAGACTAACTTTTTCTGCAAACGGCATCCTGTTGCAAAATACAAAGCCTCTTCTGAAAACTATCTGTGCAAAGACTGGCCTCTTCTGCAAACTTCTACCCGCTTTTTGAAAACGGAAAAGCCTCTTCTACTAATTACTTCTGCAGAATAGTAGCACTCTTCAAAGAGATTGCCTTGTTACTTTATTGCAGCCTAAAAAGACTTAAGGGAATCCTAGAGTAACTTTGAAAGTAACTTGGAAGAAGGCATTTGTAGCGCATGTTTTTGCGGATTCCAGTCCACTTCATTTGGTGCTTGAGAAGCTTATGTTATAAAAACCATCATTGCCCCAGTTAGTCTCAAAGGTGATATTGGATTCCTAATGTCTTTCACCCCTGCAAAAGTAGCAAACTTTTGCAAACTACCACAGAATTAACAGTATGGATGGAGACATCAATTCGCGCCTCAGAAGGTGCATCTGCACTGTAGAAATAATGCAGTTTGACACCACTTTGACTACTGTAGTGCCATCCTATGAAGGAACAATAGGGTTTGTAGTTTTCCACGATGTTTAGCCTTCTCTGCCAAAGAGTGCTGGTGCGTTACAGAACTACAAGTCCCAGGATTCAGCAGGATGGAGCCATTGCAACTAAAGTAGTGTGAAACCGCATTATTTCTACAGTGTAGGTGCACCCTGGGAAATGAATCTGTGGCTTTATGGCTCATTTTATTAATTTAGAAAATTAGCTCTGGAATGAAGCAAGTGCTGGGATTCCCGTTTAAGTGAATCCCTTTCATTAACAAAAAATTAATTTAATAGAGTTGCCCAGTGCACTTGGAGCATTTCCAAACTAATTCATAACTTAATTGCTTCTAATTTGCTAACGGCTTTCACTGTCCAAAGAGCAACTGGCCTGTAAACTAGAAGTCTCCCAGCTAAGTGTCAGAATCAGAGAATCATATGGTACCATGCTTCTCTTGCAAACATAATGTGGCAATCCATACCTCTTTGCACAAACCATATAGGCAATTTTTAAACCATTTTATCATGATTTTGCCTTGACATTTTAGACTGGTAACATTGAACCACCTATCTATCTTCACATGTTCAGTAAAGTTTATTTTTTCCCTTTTGCAAAGTGGCTCCAAGCCCTGAATAAGGAGACTTATATGATTTGGCTATTGGATTCAGAATTTGAAGGTGATAAATAAGGAGGATTAATGCAGAACAAAACCCAGAATCTTGGACTTAGGGGGCATCGTCCTGGAGAGAAGTGACCAATGGGGTGTCCAGTGGGGTTCTGTCCTGGGCCTAGTGCTATTCGACATCTTTATCAATGACCTGGATGACAGAATTGGGGGCATACTTATCAAATTTGCAGATGACACCAAATTAAGAGGAATAGCTAATACTCCAGAGGACAGGATCAAAATTCAAAATGACCTGAATAGACTAGAAAGCTGGGCCAAAACTAACAAAGTGAATTTCAACACGGAGAAATGTAAGGTATTGCACTTAGGGTGGAAAAATGATATACACAGATATAGGATGGGGGACACCTGGCTTAAGGAGATATATATGTGAGAAAGGGATCAAGTAGACCACAAGTTGAACAAGAGTCAACAGTGTGATGCAGCAGCTAAAAAGGCAATTCTAGGCTGCATCAATAGAAGTATAGTGTCTATCAAGGGAAGTAATAGTGCCACGGTATTTGCTTTGGTCAAGCCTCACCTAGAATAATACTGTGTCCAGTTTTGGGCACCATAATTCAAAAAGGACATTGAGAAACTGGAGCATGTCCAAAGGGGGGCAACTAAAATGGTGAAGGGTCTGGAAACGACGCCCTATGAGGAATGACTTCGGGAGCTGGGTAAGTTCAGCCTGGAGAAAAGAAGGTTAAGAGGGGATATGATAGCCCTGTTTAAATATTTGAAGGGATGCCATATTGAGGATGGAGCAAGTTTGTTTTCTGCTGCCCAGAGACTAGGACCTGAAGCAATGGATGCAAGCTCCAGGAAAAGAGATTCCACCTCAACCTTCAGAGGAACTTCCTGAAAGTAAGGGTTGTTTGGTAGTGGAAGACACTCCCTCAGAAAGTAGTGGAGTCTCCGTCTTTGGAAGTTTTTTAAAAAGAGGCTGGATGGCCATCTGTCAATGAATGGGGATGCTTTGATTGAGAGTTCCTGCATGGCAGAATGGAGTTGGACTGGATCAGGGCCCTTGAGGTCTCTTCCAACTCTAGGATTCTATGCATCAATCAACTCAAATTTGCAAGAAAAGAGGTTCCACCTAAACACAAGGAAGAGCTTGTTTTGTTTTGTTTTACTCTAAAAGCTATTTGACAAAAGCTGTCTGACAGCTCTGGAGGGTGGTGGACTTCTTTGTACATCTGAACATGACCCCCATGCTCACTTTGGGTTAGGTGGGCATCTTTGAAGAGCGCATTCATCATGGCAGGTGATTAGTTTTCATACTTTTGATAGTCTTGATCTCTTTCTTTTGGTATTCAGTGATCTCTCTTTGCACTTGAAGATCTTCTCTAGTTCCTTCCTAGCTAGAGAGCAGAGCCCCAGCATCCATCTTTTTCCAAGACACTTTCTGGTAGTTCCTCCACATCTCATCCAAATGAGACCCTTCTCCAGTCCATCCCTCACGTTCAATAAAACTGCATCAATAAAAGTATAGTGTCTACATCAAGAGAAGTAATAGTGCCACTCTATTCTGCTCTGGTCAGGCCCCACCTAGAATAAGACTGTGTCCAATTCTGGGCCCCACAATTCAAAAAGGATGTGGAGAAACTGGAGCCATGTGTCTAAAGGAGGGCGACTAAAATGGTGAAGGGCCTGGAAACCATAAAGCCCTATGCGGAGAGACTTAGGGAACTGAGGATGTTTAGCCTGGAGAAGAGAAGGTTAAGAGGTGGTATGACAGCCTTCTTTAAACATTTAAAGGGATGTCATACTGAGGATGGAGCAAGCTTGTTTTCTAGAAAATAGGACATGGAGCAATGGATGAAAGCTACAGAAAAAAGATTCCACCTCAACATTAGGGAGAAATCTCTAGTGGTAAGAGCTGTTTGACAATGGAAGATGCTCCCTTGGAGATTGTGGTGAAGTCTCCTTCCTTAGAGGTCTTCAAGCAGAGGCTGGATGGCCACCTATCAGGGATGCTTTGATTGAGAGTTCCTGCATGGCAGAAGGGGGTTGGACTGGATCAAGGCCCTTGGGATCTCTTCCAGCTCTATGATTCTACGATTCTATGTAGAAATAATGCAGCTTGACATCACTTGAAGTGCTGTGGCTCCATCCTACAGAGTCTTGGGATCTGTAGTTTTCAAGCTGTTTAGCCTGCTCTGCCAAAGAGTGCTGGTGCCTCACAAAACTGCAAATCCCAGGGTTCCATAGCACTGAGCCATGGCAGTTAAAGTGGTGACGAAGTGGATTGTTTCTCCAGTGTGGATGCAATCTCAGAGCCAAGCCTTGAGATTGGCAACTATGGTCTCTACCTGTAACTTTCCAACTTTTAAAAGAGTTACTTTATTTATCCTTCCCGTTTCTGGTCCCTGATGCAACTACCTCTTTAGTAAAATTATAGATTTACTGGGTCAGAAAGACGAGAATTTTCTCTTCCTTTTAATACGAATCTCCATCTAAAGAGCAAAGAGAGACGTTTTGTCCTGCTGTCCGTAGCAATTTTAAAACGAGGAGGAAAAATGGATGGTTTATTTATTAACCTCTTTGCTGAATGCTCCTCCCTGTCATTCTTGGAATTAAAAATGAAAGTTGCTTCAAAGCTCTAAAAATAGGTTGAAAGCACTTTAAAAAACCATAGTGAGTTAGTTAAAAATTAAAAGCAGTTTTCAGACAAATTAAAACCCCGCCTGAGAGAAGTTGGTCCTTGCTTAGAAACTCTGGATCTTTGCCTGCCTCGGTCTGATCTGTCCAGTCAGAGGTTTGGTTGGATGTAATAGTTCAGTTGAAAATGAATGAGAGGTCCAAGCAATTATCCTTCTTCCATCAAACCAATCAGACTGTCTAGTTGCATAGAGTTCCAAGGACCCTTGCAACTCAACACACACACACACACACACACACACACACACTGAAGAATCATATTGCTGGAAAGTTCCACAAGAACAGAGAAGCAGAATAGAGTGGCACTAGGACTTCCCTCAGTCTAGAGTCACTATACAGTACTTCTATTGATGCAGCCTAGAATCGTATTGGCCTTTTTAGCTGCTGTTTGCTCATGTTCAACTTGTGGTCCACTACGATTCCTAGATCCCTTTCACATTTACTATTGTCAGGCCAGGTGTCACCCATCCTATATTGGTACATTTCATTTCTCTGCCCTAAGTGTAGTACCTTACATTTCTCCCTGTTGAAGTTCATTTCACTAGTTTTGGTTCAGCTTTCTAGTCTATTCAGGTACTTTTGAATGTTGATCCTGTCCTCTGGAGTATTAGCTACTCCTCCTAACTTGGTGTAATCCGCAGATTTGATAAGCATGCCTTCTATTCCTTCATCCAAGTCACTGATAAAGATGTTGAATAGCAGACAGAGCCCCACTGGTCACTTCTGTCCCAGATGAAGAAGAGGAGCCATTGCTGAGCACCCTTTGGGTTCGGCCGGTCAACCAATTACACATCCACCTAAGAGTTGCATTGTCCAGCCCACATATTACAAGCTTGTTTGCAAGAATCCCATGGAGGACCTTGTCAAAGGCCTCTTTCCCTGGGATTCCTGTATTAGAAGAGGGAGGCATCTAGGGCCCCTCTTTAAACTGACTCTGCACCGCCACCTTGTGGCTCTCTTCTGTCACTGCTCTCTGTGATATCGTCCTCCAAACAGACAATATGCAGTAGAGCATTTGGGCATTTAGCAAAGTCAGACAAAAACCCACCAAACAGCAGGGACACAGCTAGGATTTTAGGAGGGGGGGGGGGGGTTCCAGACTAAGTGCCACCATTATAATGGGGCTTGGGTGCAGCGGCGCAGCAGCACACACCATTCATTTTTCTAATGGAAGGGGGGGGGGTCCAGACCCCAAGACCTCCCCCCTGCAAACAGTGATACTTTTACTGGCTACTTGAAATGTACAATATATTTGTTGCAAGCTTTTGAAGCCCCACTGGCTTCTTCATCAGGCCAGATGTTACAAACCAAACAGGAAAAAAACTGGAGATGTTAGTAAGATACTTGCATTTTGCTGTTTCTATCCTTATTTAAGATGGTATGGGGAAGGTAAATTTTGCAGGCTGCCTTCTCCTCTTCCTTCTGGCCATGTGGGAAATGGGAGTTTTGCAAAGTCTAGGAAAATTAAAGTCCATCTGCATATCAACAGGACTCTTCTCTTCCAATCCTGTAAAATTTACCTTCCTCATACCATCTTAACTAAGGGCAGAAACAACAAAATGCAGGCATCTTATTAATATCTCTAATTTTTCTCCTGTTTGGTTTGTAACATCTTGCCTGATGAAGAAGAAGCCCATGGAGCTTCCAAAAGCTTGCAACAAGTATATTGTGCATTTCGGGGGGCCAGTAAAGGTATCACTGTTTGGTGGATTTTTGTCCAAACAGACAGGAGAGACAAAGGCTGCATCTACATTGCAGAATTAATACAGTTTGACACCACTTTAACTGCCATGGCTCAATGCTAGGGAATGGCGAGATCTGTAGTTTGAGAAGTGGACTATGTCTCTGGAGACCAAGGTTCAAATAACAGCTGGACCTAGATCAAGTCACACACTCTCAGCCTCAGAGGAAGGCAAAGGCTGATTATGTAGATATGGAGGGCTGACTGTATGTACTTGTGTGTGTGTGTTGGTGTTTGCTGTGTGCCTTCAAGTCATCTCCAACTTATGGCAACCCTAAAGCCATGCATTTTTCTTGACAAGTTCCTTCAGAGGGGGTTTGGTATTGCCTTCATCTGAGGCTGAGAGAGTGTGACTTGCCCAAAAGTTATCCAGTGTGTTTCCATGGCCGAGCGAGAATTCGAACCCTGGTCTCCAGAGTCATAGTCCAACACTCAAACCATTATACCAGCGTTTCCCAAATTTCAATCCACCCAATGATTTGAATTTGAATTCCCAGATGCCCCAGTTCGCTTGGCCAGCAGCCAGACTAAAATATCTGGAGGACCAAAGTTTGGGAACCACTGTAGGATACCATACTGGTTTCTCATATATATATAGTATATCCATCCATCTAAATCCTCCAAAGGAACTGAATCCATCTGTTCCTCTTCTGAGCAACTTTGGGGTGTGTGTGTGTGTGTGTGTATATATATATATATATATATATGAGAGTCAGAAGGAAATCAAGTGGAACAAGAGTCCTTTTTCTGGAGACGAGCAAAACAACTCCCGTGTTGTTTTCCCCTAAAATGGATGTTGGCGTCTCCATCTCTCCATCCATCTAAATCCTCTGAACTTAGGAACTGAAGCCATCTGTTCCTCTTCTGAGCTCCTTTGGTTAATCTGAAAAAGCCCCAGTTGGATACAACAGTTCTCTAAGCCTCTGGGCTTGTCAGAAACAGCACCAACAGGAAACCCCAGACATGGATGTTAATGTTTCTGTCCCAGACATCGTGCCGAGGGGCAAAACACTCGGCGATGTGCGTCGGCTGCGTGGGCAGGGTGCCGGTTATTATCAGCCGGCCTCACTTTCCACTTCCAATAAAGTCCAAGAAGTTGGAGTGATGTGATGGAATGCAAAAGGGATGCAAGGAAGGAGGGCACAGAGTTGTGGGTTGCACATTTGTGGTTGTTAACTGCCCTCAAGTTGATTTCGACCCATGGTGACCCTATAGATGAGACATATCCAAGACCCCCTGTCCTCCACTGCTCTGCTTTGGTCCTGCAAGCCCCTATCCATGACCTCCCTAATAATGTCCATCCATCCATCCATCTAGCATGTGGACTATTTTTCTGCTTCCCTCCACCTTCCCCAGCGTTATTGCTTTTTCCAAAGAGTCCTTCCTTCTCATGATGTGTGCAAAGTACAACAGCCCCAGTTTGGTCATCTTGGCTTCCAGGGAGGTTTTTGCCTTTATCTGCTCTAGGATCCACTTGTTTGTCCGTTTGGATGTGCATGGGATCCTTGGCACTCTTCTCCAGAACCATATCCCAAATGAGTTGATTTCTTTCCTATCATCTTTCTTGACTGCCCAGCTGTCACATCTATCCATGGCAATAGGGAATACATTGGCTTGTATAATTCTGACTTTTGTGCTGAATTGCATGTCTTTGCATTTTAGGATCTTTTCTAGTTCTTTCAGAGCCGCTCTTCCCATTCTTAATTTTCTTCTGAGTTCCTTGCTGCAGTCTCCATTTCTATCCATGTTTGATCCCAGGTATGGTAATTCTTTGACTATTTCTATTTCTTCATTGTCTAGGTTGAACTTGTGAAGGTCCTCAGTGGTCATTATTTTGGTTTTCTTTATGTTCAACTTTAAGCCTGCCTTTGCACTTTCTTCCTTGATCTTTCTTAGTAGTTGTTCAAGATCTGTGAGCTTTTTGCTAGGATTATGGTGTCATCTGCGTATCTTAGATTGTTGATATTCCTTTGTCCTAATTTTCACTCCTTCTTCTTCTGTGTCCAAGCCTGCATTTCTTATACGTGTTCTACATACACGTTAAACAGAAAGGGTGAGAGGATGCAGCCTTGTCTGAGCTCTTTCCCAATTGGGAACCATTCTGTTTCTCCTTGTTCTGTTCTGACAGTTGCCTCTTGTCCCGAGTACAGATTTTTCATCAGGGCTATCAGATGTGTTGGCAGTCCAATGTCTTTAAGGGCCTGCCATGGCATTTCATGATCTATGCAGTCAAACTTGGGATACTGCAATATTCCCTTTCCTGCAGCCGTCCCAAGACAGTTTGCTGCCTGAGGCAGGGGACAAACAGGCTGCCCGCCCTCCCACCCCTCTTCTATTACCTTTAAAGAATTGAACCCAGGCTAGCAAACTGCTTCTTCTTTCAGCATCATTGGTAGGAAAGCATCCTCTACCATGCCTTAGCAATACTTGGAAGAGTTACTCTTTTGGAGTTACTCCCATAGTCATGTTCGCTGGGAGATTCTGGAAGCTGTAACCCCAAAATTAAACTTTCTGAAGCTCCAGATGTTGCTCGTAAATGATCATGCTAGACAGGGGATTCTGGGAGTAGTAGACCAAAACGGTAGCTCTCTCAGGCTCCAGCTGTTGCTTATGAATAGTCATGCTGGCTTGGGGATTCTGGGAGCTGTAATCCAAAAATGTAACTTTCTGGAGCTCCAGATGTCACTCATAAGTGGCCATGCTGGCTGGCTGGGGGATTCTGGGTGATGCAACCCAAAAAATTAATTCTCTCATGTTCCAACTGTTGCCTATCAGTGGCCATGGGGGTCGGGGATTCTGGGAACTTCAGTCCAAATGTATTTCCCAACCTTCCCTATGCTCTGGATGTTGCTTATGAGTAATTCTTTCCCAATGATGTTGTAAGAGCTCCTGACAAATAATGTTTTTTCTCCTTCCGCTCTGCCTCTGGTGCATTCATTAAAACAAGGGAATATTCATGGAATACTTTTGCAAGCGTATTATCTATTCCTTTTGAAAGGTTATGCCTTGCCTGAATTGCTTCAATTAGTGCGCCAGAGAAGGACAGACTGAACCTCCTTGGCTCCGAAAACAGGCATCGTTCTTAAAAGGAATCAGAATAGACAAAGAAGAAAAGGAATATCTGATTTTCAAGGTCTGCAGAGCTGCAATGAAGCTGGGATCCAAAACTCCAGGGAGGAAAAGGTTTTCTTCTTTGGAGGAAGCAGAAATTGGCTGCCTCTGCACTGCAGAAATAACTCGCTTTGACACCACTTCAACTGCCATTACTCAGTGCTATGGAATTCTGGGAATGGTAGATCTGAAGTGTGGATGCAGCCATTCTCAGGATTCCAGAAATGCATTAGCCTGTTGCCAGCAAAAAAGAGCCACAAAAAGTCTGCTCCAGTGTGGAGATCTATGGGAAAGACCCTTCTCTCAGGCTGCGTCTGTGCTGCAGAATTAATGTTGTTGTTTGACACCACTTTAACTACCATGGCTCCATGTAGAGGATGCTGGGATTTGCAATTTTGTGAGATACCTAGCCTTCTCTCTGAGAGTTGTGGTGCCATGGCAAACTACAAATCCCAAGATTCCATAGGATGGAGCCACAACGGCTAAAGTGTTGTCAAACTCCATTAATTATGGAGTGCAGATGCAGCCACTGTGCATGCCTTGCCACTGTGCACAGATTCACATTCAGTTGTGCATTTGGTCGCACATTCAGTGGCCATTCGTTTGTTGTGCGTTTGATTGCACATTCAGTGGCCGTTCATTCCAGTTGTGAGTTTGGTTGCACATTCGGTGGCCGTTTGTTTCAGTTGTGTGTTTGGTGCACATTCAGTGGCCATTCATTCCAATTGTGAGTTTGGTCACACATTCAGTGGCCGTTTGTTTCAGTTGTGCGTTTGGTGCACATTCAGTGGCCATTCATTCCAGTTGTGAGTTTGGTCACACATTCAGTGGCCGTTCGTTTCAGTTGTGCGTTTGGTGCACATTCAGTGGCCATTCATGCCAGTTGTGCATTTGGTCGCACATTCAGTGGCCGCTCATTCCAGTTGTGCGTTTGGTCGCACATTCAGTGGCCGTTCGTTTCAGTTGTGCATTTGGTACACATTCAGTGGCTATCCAATGCACAGCAAATTCATCACATGAACTCCACATGCCAAGAGCTATGCTTTCAGCCCTAACAGAGGATCCCAACCTATATATTTCTTGTTTCAGCATTGTCTGTCTGGTTGCACACAGCTCCTCTGCCTCATGCAATGTGAGAGGCAGACCCTCCCTCAACAACAGGGTTCAGGGAACGGGGCCAAAATCCCCCCCCCATGGATTGGAGAACCGAGAGATAAACACAGCTGTGCCTTTGGCAGTGTGGGAATGTCCAGCCCCTTCACCCATCTGCTAAGGGAGGCTGCGTTCAGAGATGGAGATGGAAAGTGCTCAGAGGACTTTTTCACACGGAGGAATGTATCACTGTCCTGAAAGAAGAAGAAGGGGGGGCAATCCAAAAATGCAAGAAATTACGTAGTAGCTTATCACACACATAGACCAACACAGCATCCATCTGAAAGAGAAAGCAGGGCAAATGCAAATTAACTTACCACATTAGTACATACCCATTGGCTTCTTGATTTCGAATTAGCGTCTTTGCACATGCGCAGGGAGGACAGGATCTCATGGCCAAACTGGAGATGCATTTCATACTAAGGCAGATGCGAATTGACTGTGAATTCACAGTGGAAAAGGACTTATAAATTCAATATTTTTCCAAATTCAGCGATTTCTGGGATGTCTCACGATTGCGTTTGGATTGCGTGCTGTTTATGTGCGACGTCATTTGAAAATCTTTTGTGAAATTACATGAAATACCTTGGATGACCCCGGGTTAACCTTTGGTTCACCTTCCAATTTTCCCTGGGTGATAAAGTCCATAGAAGAGATGGAGGGAAGGTTTGTGATGACAGTCTGACCCCCAAATTTGGAACCAGGGCTCAAATCCACTCCGGATAACCGAAGATGTGGTGATAAAAGAAGCAATCGTAAAATGGGCACAAACCTTAAGCAGAATCTACAATGAAGCCAGTGGGGGAAATGTGGGACGTAAGGCTAAAATATACCTTGAGCTATATGACTTAAGGGGAAATTACTATAAAATGCAGAACAAGTAGCACTTGACACCAACCAAAATAGCCAAAATGCATAAGGGAGTGTCGTAAGTGAAAAACAGATTTTGCATTTTTAAAGAGATACCTATCCCCACAGATTTTGGAATAATCACCGAACGATAGGCTAGGATCCCGTTGGAGTCAGGATCCTAGAATCATAGAGTTGGAAGAGACCCCAAGAAGGGCCCTGATCCACTCCAACCCCATTCTGCCATGCAGGAACTCTCAATCAAAGCATCCCTGACAGATGGCCATCCTGCCTTTGCTCAGGGACGTAGCCAAGGGGGGGATCTTGGAGTCTGGACCCCCCCTTCCAATAGAAAAATGAATGGTGTGTGCTGCTGCGCCGCTGCACCCAAGCCCCATTATAATGGTGGCACTTAGTCTGGACCCCCTCCCCTTCCTAAAATCCTAGCTGCGTCCCTGCTTTGCTTAAAGCTATTACATAACTGCAATCTCAGTGACGAAGACATTGAAATAGTTTGAGATTTTCCATACTTTGGCTCAGCCATTAATCAAAATGGAAACTGGAGTTAAGAAATCGGAAGGAGTGCTTTGATTGTGAGTTCCTGCATGGCAGAAAGGGGTTGGACCTGATGGATCCTTAGATTGTATGCCTCTGGCAGCATTTAAGGTTGTGAATTGATTGTATCTGTAAAGTGCCATGTAAACTTATGGTGCAGTTGTTATTATTATTAATTATTAACATTTATTTATAGAGCACCGTTTGCATAGCGCTTTACACAGTAAGGATCAAATAAAATATGGGAGGAGGAGAATAAAAACTTGCCAAGCAGCGTACAATCTAAAACAACAACATTATATGATTAAAATATCTCTAAAATAGTACTAACTAATATAACATAAAGACAAAGTCAGCAGCAGGAATGCCTCCCTAAACAAAAGGACCTTCAATTCGTCCTTAAAATTAGCCAAGGAAGCAATAGTTCTTAATTATGTGGATAATAATAATAATAACAATATAATAGTAAAATAATAAAATAAGAAATAGAATAAAATAGAATAATACTAACATAACAATGTATTAATATTTAAATAGTATAATAAAATAACAATAAATATAATATAATAATAAAATAGAACAACACAAAAATAATATAATAATGATATATAAATAATATAATAAAATAATAATAATAAATATAATATAGTAATATAATAATAAAATAGAACAACAATACTAACATAACACTATAATAATAATATATAAATAATATAATAATAAATTAAAATAATAAAATTATTATTATAATAAAATAATAAAAATAATAAAAGAATAATAAATATATTATAATAATATAATAATAAAAAGAACAACAACACTAACATAATATAATAATATATAAATAATAAAATAAATAATAAAATAATAAAATAAAATAATTATTATTATAATAAAATAGAACAACATTATCATAACAATATAATAATAATATATAAATAAAATAATAAAATACAACAACAACAACAACAACGAAGGCAACGACAAGGACAGCAATAACAATCATGGCCCTTGGGGTCTCTTCCAACTCTCTTCCTCCACCAAAAGATGCTGCTCCTGGGGCTGCATTCCCAAAGGCCGCCACCAGGGGGCGGGCCTCTCTATGCCTTTTCCTGCAGCCCGCAGCGTCCCGCAAACTTTTCCAAACAGAAACTTTTAGCAAAGCCTTTCCAGGGCTATTTCTGCAGAAGCACAGATACATTCCCCCCAAGTCCTCCCTTTGCAGCTGGCCTTGCCTCCGAGGCTGCCTCGCAGTCCCTCCCACTCCATCCCCAGACCTTGCTCAGCCTCAGCTTTGCTTGCTGGAGAGCTCCTGGCTGCAGAACTGGGAAGAGCCAAGGGGTCCTTGGGGGCACTTGGCATCTCCCTTGCCTCCTCGAGAGTAGGGGCCCTGCAAGAGCCTCTCCAGGGGATCATTCAAGGAAGGCTGGAAGCTCTGCCTCGCCTTGGAAGTAATTTGGGAAACCAAACCAAAAGTTTGATTTAATTTAATTTTTTAATTTTTGCAAAAGTTATTTTTAATAAGTTACTTTTGCTCCTTCTACGATGCTTGGAACCAGGTCTAAAGCCATTTGGAGCAGCCAAGCCTCTCAGCCACCTTCAGGTGAGTAACTTAGGTCTTGGGTGCATCTGCACTGCAGAATTAAAGCAGTTTGGCACCGCTTTAACCGCCATGGCTCCATCCTTCACAATTTCTAGTTCGGTGTAGTCCCAGAGAAAGCTAAATAGTTCACAAAACTACAGCATTGCATAGCTTTTAGCCATGGCTGTCAAAGCAGTGTCAAACTGCATTGATTCTGTAGTGCAGATGCAGCCCTTTCTCATTCATCCGAAGACTGAGATGTCCAGGGAAGATGCTTTTGCTGGCTGGCATTTGGGCAGCACTTGGGAGGCGAAAATTAAAGCTACTTTTGGGAATTAACAGGGGCACAAATTTGGACTGCAACTCCCATGTTGTTGGTGGTGGGGAATTTGGAGAGTTGCAGTTGAAAAGGTGGCCCCCAGAATGACCAGACTGTGTCGGCCACCAGCTTTCTTTCCCTTAGCCTCAGTTTTCCTGTCTTTGAAAATGTGGGCTAGAAAATGCAACTGTTATGTGGATATGTACTTGGTTGACTGACCAAACTCAAAGGATGCTCAGCAATGGCTTCTTGTCTTCGTCCTGGAGAGAAGTGACCAGTGGGGCGTCCAGTGGGGCTGTGTCCTGGGCCCAGGGCTATTCAACATCTTAATCAATGGCTTGGAGAACAGAATTAGGGGCATACTTATAAAATTTGCAGATGACACCAAATTAGGAGGAGTAGCTGACACCCCAGAGGACAGGTTCAAGATTCAAAATGACCTGAATAGACTAGAAAGCCGGGCCAAAGCTAACAAAATGGATTTCAACATGGAGAAATGTAAGGTAATGCACTTAGGCTGGAAAAATGAAATGCACAGATATAGGATTATGGGGGACACCTGGCTGAACGAGAGACTTATCTGTGTGAAAGGGATCTGGGAGTCCAAGTAGAGCACAAGTTGAACATGAGTCCTTTCACGCGAAGTTTCATTCAGCCAGGTGTCCCCCAGGATCCTATATCTCTGCATTTCATTTTTCTGCCCAAAGTGCAGAACCTTACATTTCTCCGTGTTGAATTTCATTTTGTTAGCTCTGGCCCAACTTCCTAGTCTATTCAGGTCATTTTGAACCTTGATCCTGTCCTCTGGAGTATTAGCTACTCCTCCTAATTTGGTGTCATCTGCAAATTTGATGAGTATGCCCCCAATTCTGTCATCCAAGTCAGTGATAAAAATGTTGAATAGCTGAGATGTCTCAGCTCAGAGGGGAGAAGATGGAAGGACGCACTGGGTTTCCCTTCCCCTCGGAGCCCAGACCAACTACATTTTCATCATCATCATCATCATCATCATCATCATCATCATCATCATCATTATTTTTATTTCCTGCCTTCTCCCCAAATGGGACACAAAGCAGCTTGCATATTTTTTTTTTTTAAAAACCACCCAATTAAAAGCATACAAAAGTAGGCTTTAAATGGAATTAATCACCTGAATCATTTCCTGGGACTTGACAGTCGGTAGGAGGTTTGGGATTGAAAGTGATGCGTGCTTTTACAGGATGTGTGTTTTAACTGATGTTGTGCTTGGTGTATGTTGTGTGTTAATTTTTTGTTGTCCTCCACCTCAATGCAATGGTGGAAAGGTATGAAGACAGTTTGGATTGTGTCTTCCTGCATGGCAGAATGGGGTTGGGTTGGATGACCTTTGGGGTCTCTTCCAACTCTAGGATTTGGGTAGTTGATAAAAATTATTATTATTATTATTATTATTAAGCAGCATGCCCCTGGTCGGGTGGAGCGAAGACACAGATCTGTGTAAAGCAAGAGTTAATCTCTGCCTGCTTGATGCAAAATTTCTACCACCTTCTACTTCACCAACAGGTTTCTGTTCTCTGGTTGGCACAAGGTTTCAGCAGAAAATCCAGTCCTTCTTACATAGCTTTGCACTTAACTCTGGAAAACTGACCCTGAGGAATCTGCATGCTTCGGGTGCCAGACAGGTCTTGGCTTTGCTCTGTTGGTCATGAGAAACAGAGGGCTAAAAAGAAGCAGCCAAGGCTGACCATTTTAATGGGGCGACGGTGGAGCTGGACGGATCAGAGAGGCAGCCCACTCCCGGCCAAGGTGGCGCGTGGGTTGAAATTTCAAAGGTTTGGGGGATGAAAGGAAGGCTTTAGAGATTAAAGGTGGGAGTAGAAGGAGAGGAAGAAGGAAGGGTCCCCTTTCATCTCTGACGCCAGGCCCAAGATGGATTGGGCATCTCTTTAAAAGAGGTGCCATAGAATCATAGAATTGGAAGAGACCCCAAGGGCCATCCAGTCCAACCCCATTCTGCCATGCAGGAACTCTCAGTCAAAGCACACTTGACAGATGGCCATCCAGCCTCTGTTTAAAACCCTCCAAAGAAGAAACTCCACCACACTCCAAGGGAAAGCGTTCCACTGTGGAACATCTCTCACTGACAGGAAGCTCCTCCTAATGTTGAGGTGGAATCTCTTTTCCTGCAGCTTGCATCCATTGCGCCATCTCCTGTTCTCTGGAGCAGCAGAAAACAAGCTTATTCCCTCCTCAATATGACACCCCTTCAAATACCTAAACAGGGCTATCATGTCACTCCTTCATTGTATCTTCTCCAGGCTAAACATACCCAACTCCCTTGGCTTCCTTTAGATGAAAAAGAAGGCATGATGGACCTTAGCAATCTGAACCTTTGTTTGGATGCAGAGAAGAAATTATTATATACTTTGCTTAATTGCTAGTATTAAGATTAAGTTGGACAAAATGGAAGGCTGACGTTTTTGGACCACAGGACCCAGAATCCCCAGCTCAGCTTGAATTCAATCCATCTATGTTCTTCATCCTGGAGAAAAGTGACCAGTGGGGAGTCTAATGGGGTTCTGTCCTGGGCCTAGTGCTATTCAACATCTTTATCAATGATGAAAGAACAGGGGACATGCTTATCAAATTTGCAGATGACATCAAACTAAGAGGAATAGCTAATACCCCAGAAGAGAGGATCAAAATTCAAAATGGCCTTAATTGATAGAAAGCTGGGCCAAAGCCAAGAAAATGAAATTCAACACAGAGAAATGTAAGGTACTGTATTTATGCAGGAAAAATGAAATGCACAAGTATAGAATGGGGGACACTATCTTAAGAACAGTACATCTGAAAGGGATCTGGGAGTCCTAGTAGACCACTAGTTGAATAAGAGTCAACAGTGTGATGCAGCAGCTAAAAAGGCCAATGTGATTCTTGGTTGCATCAATAGAAGTATAGTGTCTATCAAGAGAAGTAATAGTGCCACGAAATTTGCTTTGGTCAGGCATCACCTCACCTGGAATAATACTGTGTCCAGTTCTGGGCCCTCCCCTATATGCCGGGTTCCATTCTGGAACACCCCCCCCCCCCCACACACACACACAGCGTATGGGGGGGAAATTGTACATTCAAACCCCATTAGTTTCAATGTGGGGGCTTTTCTGTGTTCAGTGCGGCGCATGCACCACGGGTGCACACACCATTTATTTCCCAGAGGCTTAACCTTCCACTATAAGGTTAAAGCCGCATATAACGCACCTGTGTATGGCGGGCACAGTTAATAAAATAATAATTATGCTGTGTCCAGTTCTGGGCACCACAATTCAAGAAGGATGTTGAGAATCTGGAGCATGTCCAGAGGAGGGCCACCAAAATGGTGAAGGGTGTGGAAACCATGAAGCCCTAGGAGGAGAGACTGAGGGAGCAGGGAATGTTTAGCCTGGAGGAGAGGAAGTTAAGAGAAGCATAGACATGTTTAAATATTTGAAGAGGTGTCACATTGAGGAGGGAGCAAGCTTGTTTTCTGCTGCTCCAGAGACTGGGCCACAGAGCAATGGATGCAAACTGCAGGAAAAGAGATTCCAGCTCAACATTAGGAGGAACTTCCTGACAGTAAGAGCTTTTTCGCAGTGCCTTGGAGGATGGTGGAGTCTCCTTCTTTGGAGGTCTTTAAATAGAGGGTGGATGACCATCTGTTGGGGGTGCTTTGACTGAGAGTTCCTGCATGGCAGAATGGGGTTGGACTGGATGGCCCTTGGGGTCTCTTACAACTCAAAGGTTCTCTCATCCTTTTCTCCTCTGAGCTCTGCCCAGTCAAAATGCTCCTTAGGACACTGGAATCTCTCTTTTTCATGCGTATTTCCCCTTCTCTCCCTTCCATCTTTTTTCTGTTTCCCCAATCCAAATACATTGAAGTACATTAATTAAAGTGCTCTCTCAAGATAGATTCATCGACAGTACTTAAAGTGCTCCATGCAAGTACCAATAATGGGACTTCTCTTTGGGTTCAAAGGATGAACACTTTTCTAGGCTGCAGATGTTGGTTGACTCTCTTCACTGATTTTCTGCCCCTTTCAGGATGCTTTAAAATCTTTTTAGAGGCCAAGGCTGCATCTTCCTTGCAGAACTAACACACTTCAACACTGCTTTAACTGCTACTGTCTATGCTATGGAATTCTGGGACTGGTAGTTTGGGGACTACTATTTAGCAGCAATTCGAACCCAGGTCTCAGAGAGTCCTAGTCCAACACTTAAAATGCTTGCTTTGCATTGGCAGGCCAGGACATTTTTATTTAAGCCGGCATTAGATATATAATTCATATCAGGTGGGAGTTTTTTACAGTGGAGGCAGATTTTAGCTATGTTTTGAACTTTGGTATATTTTTATATGATTTTATATTTTGTGTAGATGATTTTAGTTGTTTTGAATTTTACTGAGATTTTAAAATGATTTTATCTGGAAGCTGCCTTGGGTCCCTCCTGGGAGAAAGGTGGCATACAAATGAAAACAAACAAACAATAAATAAGTAAATAAAAACCACTGCACCATGCTGACTCTAAAAACATGCAGCCCTGTCCCAGTTTTCTTGACCAAATATATCCTGAGAAGGTTTGCCAGTGCCTTCCTGAGGCTCAGAGAGTGAGACTTGTCCAAGATCACTCAGTGGGTTTCTGTGGCTGACCAGGGATTCGAACCCAGGACTCTCAGAGTCGTAGTCCTACACTCAAACCCTGGCTTTCAGTAAACTTTTATTCAGAACAAGTTTCCCATTAGAAGATGGGGGAATGTGACTTGCCCAGGATCACCCAGCGGGTTTCCATGGTTGAGCAGGGTTTCGAACCTAGGTCTCATGGTCCAACACTCAGACAGCTACACTTGTGACCCAGTAAGTTTCTGCCCCATCACTTGTTCCTCACTAGTTCCTCCTGTATTATGCCTGCAGGCCAAGAGATGGAGAACAAAGCCATGTACCTACACACCTTCAGTGAGAAGGAGAACGGATCCATTTTTGAAGAACCATTTGATGAGAAAAACCTCTCCAAGATGAATCTCTGTGATGATGGTAAGGGTTGCGAGGGGATGTCTGACTCTCAGACCTGCAGAACCCCTGCTTCTATTATGGTGAGCCAGTTGGTCACTCCTGTAGCGAGTTCAGGTTCTGTCATTGGGCAGATGGGTGTGGAGTATTCATTCGCATCCTGGACAAATGTTAGCAGGTGGTCCTAACCTTAGCAGGTGGTTCTAGGCATGAGGTATCAATAGCGGTATGCAGGGGATGTGGATCACATTGGGTGACACCTCATGGGGGGGGGGGTCCCATAGAATCCTAGAGTTGGAAGAGACCCTAAGGACCGTCCACTCCAACCCCATTCTGCCCTGCAGGAAATCACAATCAAAGCATCCCCGACAGATGGCCATCCAGCTTCTGCTTAATGACCCCCAAAGAAGGAGACTCCATCACTCTCCATTGAGGGAGTGTGTTCCACTGTCAAACAGCCCTTTCTGTAAGGAAGTTCCTCCTAATGTTGAGCTGGAATTTCTTTTCCTGCAGTTTGCATCCATTGTTCCATTGCGTCCTATTCTCTGGAGCAGCAGAAAACAAGCTTGCTCCATCTTCAATGTGACACCCCTTCAAATACCTAAAGAGGGCTATCATATCACCTCTTAACCTTTTCTTCTCCAGGCCAAACATCCCCAGGCATGGTTTCCAGGCCCTTCACCGTTTTAGTCTCCCTCCTCTGGACACATGGCTCCAGTTTCTCCACATCCTTTTTGAATTTTAATGCCCAGAACTGGACACAGTATTCCAGGTGGGGCCTGACCAAAGCAGAATAGAGTAGCACTATGGCTTCCCTTGATCTAGACACTATCCTTCTATAGACCTTGATGCATTGGTGGAAAGAGATACCTTCTGCATCTGGGAGCTTAGGGAGCTGGGCAGAGAAGAAAGTCTTTTCCCTTTCCTGTCATCCAGCAGCTCCTCCAGACCTGGAAAAGGATGTTGAAGAGAGATGGAGGAGTGTGGGTTAAAAATGATCTGCACTGGTCAGGGATATTTGGTACACCGCTGTCTAGGCAGGAGTCTTTTCATATTGCTCAGGCAGGAGATTTAACTGCTGCTGACCTGACACCCTTAACAGGACCAACTGAAGCTATTTTTATGCTCTCAGGCATTGGAGCTTTTGCTGGTTGTGTACTCCTGTTCTTTGCTACCTCTGAGCCTTGATGAGTAGGGTTTTGATTTTTGATTTTATAGTATGTTTGATTTTAAATTTTTGGACCTGCTGTGGACACGATGAAGCAGACTTTAAAAAATCAGCCTGGAGATGCCCATACCTTCAAGTGTCCTGCTTTGGCAGGGACACTTCTGCCTGATCCTCTGCTGTCCCACTTTTCAGCTCCTTTTAAAGTTCCCTGGTTTCTCTAGCTTCCTCCCTTCCTCCTCAGCTCAGATGCATTGCTAAAAACTGAGTTCAGAATTCAAAAGTAGTTCTCATTCAGTTAACTCGACAATAGGAAGAGGAGATGTTCTGCATCATTTATCCTTGTCCTAAGCCAAGACTGTCGTGCATCTTGAGTCAATGTCTGATTTTCCCATGAAGAAATTTTCGAGATAAAGTAAGGCTACGAAGCCCTGTGATCCTCCCTTGCCAAAACCCAACAGCTTTTCCTGTTCTTTCCATCACCACTGATTTGTTGGTAACTGCCTTCGAGTCGATCGGGACGCATGGCATGACATCTCCAAGACCCCCCTCTGTCCTTCACTTCTCTGCCCAACTCCTGCAAACTCATACTCAAAGTGGTCTCTTGAATAGAGTCCATCCATCTTGCATGAGGCCTTTCTACTTCCCTCTACCTTTCCTAGCATTACTGTTCTTTCCAGTGATTCATGTCTTCTCATGATGTAGCCAAAGTATGACAACCTGAGTTTTGTCATCTTGGCTTCTTTCTGGCTTGATCTGCTCCAGGACCCATTTCTTTGTCCTTTTGGCTGTCCATGGGATCCTCAGCACTCTTCTCCAGCCCCACATCTCAAATGAATGGATTTTCTTCCTATCATCTTTCTTAAGTGTCCAACTCTCACATCCATACATGGTAATAGGGAATACAATACACAATTCTTACTTTTGTGCTCGGTTGCATATCCTTGCATTTAGGATCTTCTCTAGTTCTTTCATGGCTGTCCTTCCCATTCTTAATCTTCTTCTGATTTCCTGGGAACAGTCCCCGTTCCAATCAGTGTTTGATCCCAGGTATGGAAACTCTTTTACTATTTCTATTTCTTCGTTGTCGAATTTGTGTAGGTTCCCTGTGGTCTTTATTTTGGTTTTCTTTATGTTCAATAGTAAGCCTGCCTTTGCACGTTCTTCCTTGACCTTTCTTAGTACTGTAGTTGTTCCAGGTCTTTGAGGTTTTGTGCTAGTACTGTGGTGTCATCTGCATATCTTAGATTGGTGATATTCCTTCCCCCTATTTTCACTCCTCCTTCTTCTGTGTCCAATCCTGCTTTCCTTACACTATGTTCTGCATATAAGTTGGACAAGTAGAGAGGATAAGATGCAGCCTTGTCTAACTCCTTTGCCAATTGGTGCTGCTGCTTAAATCTTCTTTTAAAAATATGGGTTCCTCTTTGCCAAGCAATTCGAGATCTGGCAGGGAATCCCAGCCAACCAGGGATCCTTACCAATTAGGGATCCTGCAAGCGATCTCAATTAATCAGGGATTCTGCATAGAATTCAGCTGTAGTTTGGAATGGAGATGTGAGGACTGAGCAGTTTGCAGAGTTTTCTGGGCCCATGGGAATATTGCAATCTTGTTGGTGTTCCTGTTGCTAGTAAGTAAAACACATGTCCCTTCTCCCCGCCTTAAAATGAGGTATTTTTTTGTCCAGCACAGCTGCCGAAATCTAAGAAAGGGAGTGGTTAGTTTTGGGAAATCTGAGCCAATTTCCTTCATGCTCCTCAAGAGCCTGATATAAGTGTTAATAATGTCCACTTTGCAAAAAAATAATGTAGCAACTGTCCTCATGATGAAACCCCCGTTTCCATCTGTTTGGCTGGTGACGCCGTATTAAAGATTGCAAACTGACAATAAAAATATGCTGATAATGAATTACATACTGACCTCCAGTCAGAAGAGGCAGCAAATGCTGGAGGCATCAGTTTAGCAGTGTTGCCAACAAGCCTCGAAGATAATTCCCCAAATGTTTGGCCCAAAACTCCCCAAATCCCCCCATATCTCACCAAATATTCAGTCAAAATCCCCCCAAAGTCCCCATAATGTTAATATGGCAATAAAACGTAGCCCTCATTGAATAAAAATAATTGGAACTTATTTCAACTCTCAAAATTACCATTAAAACCAACCAAAGAATCTTTCAGTCTTTCTAATACTTTTAAGATGCTTATTTTGACATGAAGGGGGTCCAGGGAGCTTTGTGCCAAATAGAAACATGTTCAGCTGCAACCGCACTGCAGAAATAATCCAGTTTGACACCCCTTTAATTGCCCTGGCTGAGTGCTAGGGAATCCTGGGAATTCTAGTTTTCGGAGACATTTAACCTTCTCCCTCAGCAAACTCTGGTGTGACAAACTACAATTCCCCGGATTTCATAGCACTGGGCCATGGCAGTTAAAATGGTATGAAACTGGATTGTCTCTGGAGTGAAGATGCAGCCTGAGTTGGGTCCAAGACACACTGCAGAAATAATCAAGTTTGAGACTGCTTTAGCTGCCCTGGCTCAGTGCTAGGGAACCCTGGGAAGTGTAGTTTTGTGAAAAAGAGCTCTGGTGTCACAATGAACTACAATTCCCATGCATCTGAGGAAGTACGCTTAAGTCTAGGAAAGCTAGACTTAAGAGGGAGTCGGGGGCTGAGAGAGAGAGAGAGAGAGCGCTTCCTGAGGGCGGGGGCGGCGACCACGTGACACTGCCAAGGGTTGGTTGCTCTCTCTGTAGCCCCCCAGCCTCGCTCTCAGCGTCAGGGCTGGAGCTGAAATGGGCAAAAGTCACCAAAAACGCACGGAAATAGAGCCAGGCACCAAAATCACACCAAAAGCTCTGAAAAGTCCCCGTTTTCGTATGAAAGTCACCCCATTGGCAACACTGCTTTACCCCTTAAAAATGCATACTTTAAAAGCCCTGTGTTTTCTCCATAGATTTAAGCAAAAGGATGATGTCAGGAACAGGGTTTTATTGTTTGAGAATCCGGCTGTAGCTCTTCACAAATCACATTGCAGCCAATTGAACCGATTGCCCTTTGCTTACGTCCACCGCACCTCTCTTAATTCTTAATCCTCTGGAGAGAGAAAACGTTTTATTTCTGTGGTAAAGGTGGAAACCTGAGAATTGGCTTGAGATGACTTTGGTTAGATGTTGGGTGAAGGATTGCCAATTGAGGATCATCCCAGGCCTTGAGGTTTCCTGGGCAAAACCTGAGACTAAGGGGCTGGTAATGGCATGAAGTGTTTGGCATTAAGTACCAACCACAGTTGCTCACAGCTTCTCATTCAAACATACAAGACCATACTTTTCCTTTGTGAAGTCAAAGGCTTTCATGACCAGCATCCATAGTTTTTTGTGGGTTTTTCAGGCTCTGTGGCCATGTTCTCTCTAGCCTGGAGAAAAGAAGGTTAAGAGGTGATATGATAGCCCTAGGGTTGCCATAAGGCAGGACCTCCAAACTGGGACAAATGTAGGACCACATTTTCAAATGTAGGACATGTTTTTAAAAAATGGAGGACACATGAAAAATTTGATAATTTTTTAAAAATGTTAATATAAATGCATGTTTCTTAGGCATGCTCAAAATGGAGGACATTTTGGCATTA
>NC_056522.1:2809232-2831759 GCF_019175285.1 Sceloporus undulatus | reverse complement strand
TAGTACTAACTATTATAACATTAAAAGACAAAGTAAGCAGCAGATGCCTTCTAAAACAAATAGGACTTCAATTCGTCCTTAAATTAGCCAAGGAAGCAAATAGTTCTTAATTATGTGGTAATAATAATAATAACAATTATAATAGTAAAATATAAAATAATAAAATAGATTAATAGATATACTAATAAACAATGTATTATATTTAAATAGTATAATAAAATAACATAAATATAATATAATAATAAAATAGAAACAACACAAAAATAATATCAATATGATATTAAATAATATAATAAAATAATAATTAATAAATATAATCTATAGATAATAATAAAATTAGAAAACAATACTAACATAACAATAATTAATATAAATAATATAATAATAAATTAAAATATAAATTATTTATTATAATAAATAATAAAATAAAAAATAATAAATATCTTATATAATATATAATAAAAGAACAACAACACTAACATTATAATAATATAAATATAAATAAATAATTAAAAATAAAATAAATATTTTTATATTATAATAAAAAGAACACTATCAAACAATATAATAATAATTATATAAATAAAATAATAAAATACAACAACAACAAACAAAACGAGCACGCAGGAAGCAATACCAATCTGCCCTTGGGTCTCTTCAAACTCTCTTCCTCCACCAAAAGATGCTGCTCCTGGGCTGCATCCAAAGGCCGCCACCAGGGGCTGGGCCTCTCTTGCCTTTCCTGAAGCCCGCAGCGTCCGCAAACTTTTCCAAACAGAACCTTTTAGCAGCCTTTCCAGGCTATTTGCAGAACACAGATTACATTCCCCAAAGTCCTCCCTTTGCAGCTGCCTTGCCTCGAGGCTGCCTCGCAGTCCTCCCACTCATCCAGACCTTGCTCAGCCTCAGCTTTGCTGATGGAGAGATCCTGGCTAGCAAAAGAATGGGAGAGCCAAGTGGGTCTTGGGGGCACTTGCATCTCCCTGCCTCCTCGAGAGTAGGGCCTGCAAAGAGCCTTCTCCAGTGGATTTCATTAAGGAGCTGGAAGTTCTGCTCGCCTTGGAAGTATTTGGGAAAACCAAAACAAAAGTTTGATTTAATTTAATTTTTAATTTTTGCAAAAAGTATTTTTATAAGTTACTTTTTGTTTCCTTCTACATGCTTTGGAACCAGGTCTTAAATCTTTGAGAGCCAGCCTCTCAGCCACCTTCAGGTGAGTAACTTAGGTTTGGGTGCATCTGCATGCAGATTAAGCGTTTTGGCACGCTTTAACCGTCCATGCTCCATCCTTCACAATTTCTAGTTCGGTTTTTGTAGTCCCAGAGAAAGCTAAATAGTTCACAAAACTACAGCATTGCATGCTTTTTACCATGCGTCAAAAGCAGTGTCAAATGCATGATTCTGTGGCAGATGCAGCCCTTTCTCATTCACCGAAAGACATAAGATGTAGGGAAGATTGCTTTTGTGGTGGCATTTGGGCGCGAACTTGGGGAGGCGAAAATTAAAGCTACTTTGGGAAATTAACAGGGGCACAAATTTGGACTGCAACTCCCATGTTGTTGGTGGTGGGGTTTGGAGAGTTGCAGTGAAAAGGTGGCCCCCAGAATGAACCAGACTGTGTGGCACCAGCTTTTCTTTCCCTTCGCTCAGTTCATGTCTTTGAAAAAATGTTGGCTAGAAATTTGCAACTTTATGTGGATATGACTTGGTTGATGACCAAACTCAAAGGATGCTTCAGCAATGGCTTCTTTCTTCGTCTGAAGAGAGTGACCAGTGGGGCGTTCAGTGGGGCTGGTCCTGGCCCCCGGGCTATTCACATCTTAATCAATGTTGGGAACAGAATTAGGCCTACTTATAAAATTGCAGATGACACATTAGGGGAGTAGCTGCACCCCAGAGGACGGTTCAGATTCAAAAATGACCTGAATAGACTAGAAAGCCGTGCCAAAGTAACAAAATGGATTTAACTGGAGAAAAAATGTAAGGTAATGCACTTAGGCTGTAAAAATGAAATGCAAACAGTTATAGGATTATGGGGGAATGGCTGAACGAGAGACTTATCTGTTGAAAGGATCTGGAGTCCAAGTAGGCACAAGTTGAACATGAGTCCTTTTCACGCGAAGTTTCTTTCGCCAGGTGTTCCCCCCGGATCCTATATCTTGCATTTTCATTTTTCTGACCCAAAGTGCAGTAATACCTACATTTCCCGTTTGAATTTCATTTTGTTAGCTCTGCCCAACTTCCTAGTCTATTCCGTCATCTTTTGAACCTTGATCCTGTCACTCTGGGAGATTAGCTACTCCTCCTCATTTGGGTGTCATCTTCAAATTTGGTGAGTATGCCCCAATTCTGTAATCCAAGTCAGTGATAAAATGTTGAATAGCTGAGATGTCTCAGACATCGAGGGGAAGATGAAGGACGCACTGGGTTTCCCTTCCCTCGGAGCCCAGACCACTACATTTTCATCTCATCATCATCACTCATCATCATCATCATCATCATCATATTTTTATTTCCTGCCTTCTCCCCAAAGGGACACAAAGCAGCTTGCATATTTTTTTTTTTTAAAACCACCAATTAAAAGTACAAAAGTATAGTGCTTTAATATGGAATTAATCACCTGAATCATTGCCTGGGACTTGACAGTCAGTAGGAGGTTGGGATGAAATGATGGTTGTTTTACAGGGAGTTGTGTTTAACTGATGTTGTGCTTGGTGTATGTTGTGTGTTAATTTTTTGTTGTCCTCCACCTCAATGCAATGGTGGAAGGTATGAGACAGTTGATTGTGTCTTCCTGCATGGGGCAGAATGGGGTTGGTTGGATGACCTTTGGGTCTCTTCCAACTCTCGGATTTGGGTAGTTGATAAAAATATTATATATTATTATATATTATTAAGCAGCAGGCCCCTGGTCGGGTGGGGCGAAGACAACAGATCTGTGTAAAGCAAGCGTTAATCGCTGCCTGCTTGATGCAAATTTCTTACCACCTCTACTTCACCAACAGGTTTTCTGTTCTCTGTGGCACAAGGTTTTCAGCAGAAAATCCCCAGTCCTTCTTACATAGCTTTGCCCTTAACTCTGGAAGGAAACTGACCCTGAGGATCTGCATGTTCGGGTGCCAGACCGGTCTTGGCTTGCTCTGTGGTCATGAGAAACAGGGGCCTAAAAAAAAGCAGCCAGGCTGACCATTTAATGGGCGACGGTGGAGCTGGACGGATCAGAGAGTGCAGCCCACTCCCGCCAAGGTGGCGCGTGGGTTGAAATTTCAAGGTTTGGGGGATGAAATGAAGGCTTTAGAGATTAAAGGTTGGGAGTAGAGGAGAGAAGAAGAAGGAAGGGTCCCCCTTTCATCTCTGACCCGGCCCCCAAGGGATTGGGCATCTCTTTAAAAGAGGTGCCATAGAATCATAGAATTGGAGAGAGACCCCAAGGGCATCCCGTCAACACCCATTCTGCCATGCCGGAACTCTCAGTCAAAGCACACTTGACGAAGATGGCCATCCAGCCTCTGTTTAAAACCCTCCAAAAGAAACTCCCCCACACTCCAAGGGAAGCGTTCCACTGTGGCACATCTCTCACTGACGGAAGCTCCTCTAATGTTGGGTGTAATCTCTTTCCTGCCGCTTGCATCCATTGCGGCCATCTCCTGTTCTCTGGAGCAGCAGGAAAACAAGCTTATTTCCCTCCTCTCATATGAACACCCCTTCAAATACTAAAACAGGGCTATCATGTCACTCCTTCATTGTATCTTCTCCAGGCTAAACATACCCAACTCCCTTGGCTTTCTTTGATGAAAAAGAAGGCATGATATGACCTTAGCAATCTGACCTTTGGTTTGGATGCAGGAGAAAGAAATTATTATGATCTTTGCTTAATTGCTAGTATTAAGATTAATTGGACAAAAATGGAAGGCTGACGTTTTTGGGACCACAGGACCCAGAATCCCCGCAGCTAGCTTGATTCAATCCATCTATGTTCTTCCTCCTGGGAGAAAAGTGACCAGTGGGGAGATCTAATGGTGGTTCTGTCCTGGGCCTATGCTATTCAACCTCTTTATCAATTATGAAAGCACGGGACATGCTTATCAAATTTGCAGTGACATCCAACTAAGAGAGGAATAGCTAAATACCCCAGAAGAGAGAAGAAGATCACTTCAAAATGGCCTTAATGATAGAAGCTGGCCAGCCAAGGAAAAGAAATTCAACACAGAGAAATGTACGGTACTTGATTTAGCGGAACATGAAATGCACAAGTATAGAATGGGGCACCCTATTTAATAAACAGTACATCTGAAAGGGTCTGGGAGTCCTAGTAGACCACTAGTTGATATGAGTCAACAGTTTTGATGCAGCAGCTAAAAGGCCAATGTGATTCTTGGTTGCCTCATAGAAGTATGTGTCTATCAAGAGAAGTATAGTGCCCCCGAATTGCTTTGGTCAGGCATCACCTCACCTGGATAATACTGTGTCCAGTTCTGGGCCCTCCCCTATATGTGCCGGGTTCATTCTGGAACACCCCCCCCCCCACACACACCACCAGCGTATGGGGGGAAATTGTAATTCAAACCCATTAGTTTCAATGTGGGGGTTTTCTGTGTTCAGTGCGGCGCCTGCACCACGGTTGCACACACCATTTATTTCCCAGAGGCTTAACCTCCACTTAAGGTTAAAGCCGCATTATAACGCCACCTGTGTATGCTGGCGTGCACATTAATAAAATATAATTATGCTTGTCCAGTTCTGGGCACCACAATTCAAGAAGGCATGTTGAGAATCTGGAGCATGTCCAGAGGAGGGCCACCAAAATGGTGAAGGGTTGGGAAACCATGAGCCCTAGAGGACGAGACGAGGAGCATGGAATGTTTGCCTGGAGGCGAGGAAGTTAAGAGAAGCATAGACATGTTTTAAAATATTTGAAGAGGTGTCACATTGGGGGAGCAAGCTTGTTTTACTGCTGCTCCAGAGACTGGGCCACAGAGCAATGGATGCAAACTGCAGGAAAAGAGATTCCAGCTCAACATTAGGGGAACTCCTGACAGAAGAGCTTTTCGCAGTGCCTTGGAGGATGGTGGGTCTCTTTTTGGAGGGTCTTCAAATAGGGGTGGATGACCCTCTGTTGGGGGTGCTTTGACTGAGAGTTCCTGCATGCAGAATGGGGTTGGACTGGATGCCCTGGGGTCTCTTACAACTCAAGGTTCTCTCATCCTTTTCTCCTCTGAGCTCTGCCCAGTCAAATGCTCCTCGGACACTGGAATCTCTCTTTTTCTCATGCGTATTTCCCCTTCTCTCCCTTCCATCTTTTTTCTTTTTCCCAATCCAATACCTTGAAGTACATAATTAAAAGTGCTCTCTCAAGTCGATTCATCGACAGTACTTAAAGTGCTCCATGCAAGTACCAAATGGGACTTCTCTTTGGTTCAAAGGATGACACATTTTCTAGGCTGCAGATGTGGTTGACTCTCTCACTGATTTTCTGCCCTTCAGATGCTTTAAATCTTTTTAGAGGCCAAGGCTGCCATCTTCCTTGCATAACTACACCACTCAAACACTTGCTTTAAACGCTACTGTCTATGCTATGGAATTGGGACTGGTAGTTTTGGGGGACACTATTAGCAGCAATTCAACCCAGGTCTCAGCGAAGTCTAGTCCAAACACTTAAACTGCTTGCTTTGCATTGGCAGGCCAGGACATTTTTATTTAAGTCCGGCATTAGATATATAATCATATCAGGTGGGAGTTTTTTACAGTGGAGGCGATTTTAGCTATGTTTTGAACTTTGGTATATTTTTATATGATTTTATATTTGTGTGTAGATGATTTTAGTTGTTTTGAATTTTACTGGATTTAAAATGATTTTATCTGGAAGCTGCCTTGGTCCCTCCTGGGGAAAGGTGGCATACAAATGACAAACAAACAAACAATAAATAGTAAATAAAACCACTGCACCATGCTGACTCCTAAAAAACATGCAGCCCTGTCCCAGTTTTCTTGACCAAATATTCCTGAGAAGGTTTGCCAGTGCCTTCCTGAGCTCAGAGAGTGCGACTTGTCCAAGATCACTCAGTGGGTTTCTGTGGCTGACCAGGGATTCGAACCACGGACTCTCAGAGTCGTTAGTCCTACACTCAACCCTGGCTTTCAGTAAAACTTTATCAGACAAGTTTCCCCATTAGAGATGGGGGAGTGGGGATGTGACTTGCCCCGGATCACCCAGCGGGTTTCCCATGGTTGAGCAGGGTTTCGAAACCTAGGTCTCATGGTCCACACTCAGACAGCTACACTTGTGACCCAGTAAGTTCTGCCCCATCACCTTGTCCTCACTAGTTCCTCTGTATTATGCCTGCAGAGCAAGAGATGGAGAACAAAGCCATTACCTACACACCTTCAGTGAGAAGGAGAACGGATCCATTTTTGAAGAACCATTTGAGAGAAAAACCTCTCCAAGATGAATTCTCGTGTGATTGTAAGGGTGCGAGGGATGTGTCTGACTTCAAACCTGCAGAACCCCTGCTTCTTTATGGTGCGCAGTTGGTTCACTCCTGTAGCGAGTCAGAGGTTCTGTCATTGGGCAGATGGGTGTGAGTATTCATTCGCATCCTGGACAAATGTTAGCAGTGTGTCCTAACCTTAGCAGGTGGTTCTCAGGCATGAGGTATCCATCGCGTATGCAGGGGATGTGGATCACATGGGTGACCCTCATGGGGGGGGGGTCCCATAGAATCCTAGATTGGAAGAGACCCTACGGACCGTCCACTCCAACCCCATTCTGCCCTCAGGAAATCACAATCAAAGCATCCCCGACAGTGGCCTCCAGATTCTGCAATTAGACCCCAAAGAAGGAGACTCCCTCACTCTCCATTGAGGGAGTGTGTTCCACTGTCAAACACCCTTCTGTAAGGAAGTTCCTCCTAATGTTGGCTGGAATTTCTTTTTCCTGCAGTTTGCATCCATTGGTTCCATTGCGTCCTATTCTCTGGAGCAGCAGAACACACGTTGCTCCATCTTCAATGTGACCCCCTTCACGATACCTAAAGAGGGCTATCATATCACCTCTTAACCTTTCTTCTCCAGGCCAACTATCCCCAGGTGGTTTCCAGGCCCTTCACCGTTTGTCTCCCTCCTCTGGACACATGGCTCCCGTTTCTCCACATCCTTTTTGATTTTTAATGCCCAGAACTGGACACAGTATTCCCGGTGGGGCTGACCAAAGCAGAATAGGAGTAGCACTATGGCTTCCCCTTGATCTCGACACTATCCTTCTTGACCTTGATGCATTGGTGGTAAAGATATACCTTCTGCATCTGGGAGCTTAGGGAGCGGGCCGAGAAGAAGTCTTTTCCCTTTCCTGTTCATCCTAGCAGCCTCAGACCTGGAAAAGGATTGTTGAAGAGAGATGAGGAGTGTGGGTTAAAAATGATCTGCATGGTCAGGGAATTTTGGTACACCGCTGTCTATGCAGGAGTCTTTTCATATTGCTCAGGCAGGAGATTAAACTGCTGCTGACCTGACACTCCTTAACAGGACCAACTGAAACTATTTTTATGCTCTCAGGCATTGGAGCTTTTGCTGGTTGTGTCACTCCTGTTCTTTTGCATCCTCTGAGCCTTGTGATGAGGTAGGGTTTTTCATTTTTGATTTTATAGTATGTTTGATTTTAAATTTTTGGACCTGCTGTGGTACACGATGAAGCAGACTTTAAAAATCAGCCTGAGATGCCTAACCTTCAAGTGTCCTGCTTTGGCAGGGACACCTTCTGCCTGATCCTCTGCTGTCCACTTTTCAGCTCCTTTTAAAGTTCCCTGTTTCTCTCGTTCCTCCCTTCTCCTCAGCTCAGAGCATTGCAAACAACTGAGTTCAGAATTCAAAAGTAGTTCTCATTCCGTTAACTCGACAATAGGAAGAGGAGATGTTCTGCATCTTTATCCTTGTCCTAAGCCCAGAGACTGTAGTGCATCTTGAGTCATGTCTTGATTTTCCCATGAAGAATTTTCGAGATAAAGTAAGGCTACAAGCCCTGTGATCCTCCCTTGCCAAAAACCCAACAGCTTTCCTGTTCTTTCCATCACACTGATTTGTTGGTAACTGCCTTCGAGTCGATCGGGACGCATGGCATGACATCTCCAAGACCCCCCTCTGTTCTCACTTCTCTGCCCAACTCCTGCAAACTCATACTCAAAGGTCTCTTGAATCTAGAGTCCATCCATCTTGCATGAGGCCTTCTTATTTCCCTCTACCTTTCCTAGCATTACTGTCTTTCCAGTGTTCATGTCTTCTCATATGTAGCCACAAGTATGACAACCTGAGTTTTGTCATCTTGGCTTCTTTCGGCTTGATCTGCTCAGACCCATTTCTTTGTCCTTTGGCTGTCCATGGATCCTCAGCACTCTTCTCAGCCCACATCTCAATGAATGGATTTTCTTCTATATCTTTCTTAGTGTCCAACTCTCACATCCATACATGGTAATCGGGAATACAATACACAATTCTTACTTTTGTGCTCGGTTGCATATCCTTGCTTTAGGATCTTCTCTAGTTCTTTCATGGCATGTCCCTTCCCATCTTAATCTTCTTCTGATTTCCTGGGAAACAGTCCCCTTCCAATCAGGTTTGATCCCGGTATGAAACTCTTTTACTATTTCTATTTCTTCGTTGTCGAATTTGTGTAGGTTCCCTGTGGTCTTTATTTTGGTTTTCTTTATGTTAATAGTAAGCTGCCTTTGCACGTTTTCCTGACCTTTCTTAGTACTGTAGTTGTTCCAGGTCTTTGAGGTTTGTGCTAGTACTGTGGTGTCATCTGCATATCTTAGATTGGTGATATTCTCCCCCTATTTTTCAATCCTCCTTCTTCTGTGTCCAATCCTGCTTTCCTTTACACTATGTTTCTGCATATAAGTTGGACAATTAGATGAGATAAGATGCCGTGTCTAACTCCTTTTGCCAATTGTGTGCTGTGCTTAAATCTTCTTTTAAAAATATGGGTTTCCTCTTTGCCAAGCAATTCGAATCTGGCAGGGAATCCAGCCAACCAGGGATCCTTCCCAATTAGATCCTGCAAGCGATCTCAAATTATCAGGGATTCTGCATAGAATTCAGCTTAGTTTGGAATGGAGATGTGAGGGACTGAGCAGTTGCAGAGTTTTCTTGGCCCATGGGAATATTGCAATCTTGTTGGTGTTCCTGTTGCTAGTAAGTAAACACATGTCCTTCTCCCCGCCTTAAATGGGTATTTTTTGTCCAGCACAGCTGCCGAAATCTAAAAGGGGTATCGTTATTGGGAAATTGAGCCATTCCTTCATGCTCCTCAAGAGCTGATATACTGTTAATATGTCCACTTTGCAAAAAAATAATGTAGCAATGTCCTCATGATGAAACCCCCGTTTCCATCTGTTTGGCTGTGACGCCTATTAAAAGATGAAACTGAAATAAAAATATGCTGATAATGAATTACATACTGACCTCCAGTCAGAAGAGAGGCATCAAATGCTGGAGGCAATGTTTAGCAGTGTTGCCAAACGCCTCGAAGATAATTCCCCAAATGTTTGGCCCAAAAACTCCCCAAATCCCCCATATCTCACCAAAATTCAGTCAAATCCCCCAAAGTCCCCATAATGTTATATGGCAATTAAAAGTAGCCCTCATTGAATAAAAATAATTGGAACTTATTTCAACTCTCAAAATTACCATTTAAAACCAACCAAAGAATCTTTCGTCTTTCATATACTTTTAAGATGCTTATTTTGCATGAAGGGGGTCCAGGAGCTTTGTGCCAAATAGAACATGTTCAGCTGCACCGCACTGCCAGAAATAATCCAGTTTGACACCCCTTTAATTGCCCTGGCTGAGTGCTAGGAATCCTGGGAATTCTAGTTTTCGGAACATTTAACCTTCTCCCTCAGCAAACTCTGGTGTGAAAACTACAATTCCCCGGATTTCATAGCACTGGGCCATGGCAGTTAAAAATGGTATGAAACTGGTTGTCTCTATGAGTGAAGATGCAGCCTGAGTTGGGTCCAAGACACACTGCAGAAATAATCAAGTTTGAGACTGCTTTAGCTGCCTGGCTCAGTGCTAGGGAACCCTGGGAAGGTAGTTTTGTGAAAAAGAGTTGGTGTCACAATGAAACTACAATTCCCATGCATCTGGGAAGTACGCTTAAGTCTAGGAAGCTAGACTTAAGAGGAGTCGGGGCTGAGAGAGAGAGAGAGAGAGCGTTCCTGAGGGCGGGGCGGCGACCACGTGACACTGCCAAGGTTGGTTGCTCTCTCTGTAGCCCCAGCCTCGCTCTCAGCGTCAGGGCTGGAAGCTGAAATGGGCAAAGTCACAAAACGCACGAAATAGACAGCACCAAAATCACACCAAAAAGCTCTGGAAGTCCCTTTTGTATGAAAGTCACCCCATTGGCAACACTGCTTTACCCCCTTAAAAATGCCTACTTTAAAGCCCTGTGTTTCTCCATAGATTTAAGCAAAAGGATGATGTCAGGAACAGGGTTTTTTTTTTGAGAATCCGGCTGTCGCTCTTCACAAATCACATTGCAGCCAATTGAAACCGATTGCCCTTGCTTTACGTCCACCGCACCCTCTTAATTCTTAATCCTCTGGAGGAGAAAACGTTTTATTTCTTGGTGGTAAAGGTGGAAACCTGAGAATTGGCTTGATATGACTTTGGTTAGTGTGGGTGAAGGTTGCCAATTGTGGATCATCCCAGGCCTTGAGGGTTCTCTGGGCAAAACCTGAGGCTAGGGGCTGGTATGGCATGAAGTGTTTGGCATTAAGTACAACCAAGTTGCTCACAGCTTCTCATTCAAAACATACAAGACCATACTTTTCCTTGTGAAAGTCAAAGGCTTTCATGACCAGCATCCATAGTTTTTTGTGGGTTTTTCAGGCTCGTGGCCATGTTCTCTCTCGCTGGAGAAAAGAAGGTTAAGAGGTGATATGATAGCCCTAGGGTTGCCATAAGGCAGGACCTCCAAACTGGGACAAATGTAGGACCACATTTTCAAATGTAGACATGTTTTTAAAAATCGAGGACACATGAAAATTTGAAATTTTTTAAAAATGTAATATAAATGCATGTTCTTAGGCATGCTCAAAATGGAGGACATTTTTGGCATTATTTCTAGACAGAAGGCTGAAAATGTACTTCTCTTTCTGGCCAAAACACCCCCCCCAATTCTAAAGAACATTTCCCACTCCCAAGCAGGCATAGCATTTGCAAGATCACAGCAGACCCTTGTGCAATTGCAAACTACATTTCCCACCCCAAGCAGGCACAGCATTTGAAGACCAAGGCAGACCCTTGTCCATTGCAAACTACATTTCCCACTCCCAAGCCTCTTAGGAATTCCCCCCTTCCTCCTTTCCTTGCCCCTCCAACCCCCAACCCCCTCTTTTTCCCAGGATGTCTCACTTAGGAGGATTTATGGGACAGATCCAAAGCTTTTTCCTTTTCTAATGGGGGCAAGCCTTAGAGAAGCCCTGGACCCCTGAGAAGAAGGGAGGGGCTTAGAGAGAGGAAGAAAGAGAAAAAGAAGATGAGGAGAGGGGAGAAAGGAAGAAAAAGGAGAGGAGGAAGAGGAGGGGAAGAGGAGGAGAAGAAAAAGACGGAACATAATAGAGAGAAGGAGGGGAAAGAGAAAAGGGGAAGCAGCAGCTCGCCTGAGTGTAATTCCTCCCTGCTCGGATGTTGCCCAAATAAGGAAGCGAGGGCTGGCCAATAGGCAGGGTGCAGTGCAGCAGACCCAGCCCTGCTGGGTTCAGTCTCCTGCTGTGCTGCTCAGCATGCTACACCGCGCACTCTATATAGAAGGCAGGCAGCAGCCCTGGGAGCTCAGGTTGGCAGCCACCCGGGGCGGGGTTGGGGGCGGGACGGACCGGGCACGCCCCCCAGGGGGCGGGAGTCCCGCCCACCACCGTAAATGGCAAGCCTAGATAGCCCTGTTTTAAATACAGTATTTGAAAGGATATCATGTGTGAGAGAGGGAGCAAGCTTGTTTTCTGCTGTCTCAGGAAACAGGCCCGGAAAATGTATGAAGCTACAGGAAAGCGATTCCACTCTGAGAACATTAGGAGGAACTTCCTGACAGTAAGGGCTGTTCAACAGTGGAACAAACTCCTTCCTCGGAGTGTAGTGGAGTCTCCTTCCTTGTAGGTCTTTAAGAAGAGGCTGGATGGCCATCTGTCATAGTGGGTGCTTTGATTGTGAGTTCCTGCATGGCAGAATGGGGTTGGACTGGATCAGGGCCCTTGCGGTCTCTTCCAACTCTACGATTCTATGATTCTAGAACATGGCCACAGAGCCTGAAAAACCCACAAAAACCATACTTTTCCTGTTTGAAAACTGAGACAGAAATCTTAATTAAACGGGTGGCTCCCAGATCAAAAACAGGTTTTTGCTTTGGACAAATGTTTTACAAAGTCCTTTGTTGCAGTTGTCGTTGTTGTTAACTGCCCTTCGGTTAACCCTGACTCATGGCGGCCCTGTGGATGAGATCCCTCCAAGCCTCCTTGTCCTCTGCTCCTCTGCTCAGGTCTTGCAAATCCAGGCTTGTGACCTCTTTGATTGAGTTTATCCATCTGGCATGTGGCCTTCCTCTCTTTCTTCTTCCCTCCATCTTGCCCAGCATTGTTGTCTTTTCCGGTGAGTCTTGCCTTCTCATGATGTGGCCAAAGTATGACAGCCTCTATTTAATCATCTTGGCTTTCAAGGAAAGTTTGGGCTTCATCTGTTCCAGGATCCATTTGCTTGTCTTTTTATCCATGGATGGTATTCTGAGCATTCGTCTCCAGCACCACATCTCAAAGGAGCTGATTTTCTTCTTGCTTGCTTTTTTCACTGTCCAGCTCTCTTATCCATACGAGGTGATGGAGAATACAATGGACTGGATGATTCAAACTGTAGTGCTCAGCTGTATCTCTTTACACTTTAGGATCTTGTTTAGTTCGTTGATGGTTGCTCTTCCCAGTTTATCAGACAGAACAGATCCTGTGCAGAAACAGGATTTAAAAATCTGGAAAAACCCGCAAAGCAGGTTGATTTTCAGACACATTGGAGTTAATAAGAAATAATGCGACATTAACCTGAGTGGAAGCTTGACAAAGCCTACTGCTTTTTACTTTCGGGATGTTCCGAAAGTAAAAAAGAGCCGGTTTTGTAGAGTTTCTGTTCAGGTTAATGTCGCATTGATACTCATTAACCCTTATGTCATGTGAAAATCAACCCACTTGTGTGGGTTTTGTCCACTTTCTGTTCAGATTAACCCCCAACATTGTCTGAAAATCTATCCACTTCTGCAGGATTTTTGCAGTTTAAATTCAGTTCCTGTACAGGATCCGTCCTGTGTGATAAACTCCCTGGTCTCCTTCTTATTTCTTGACTGCAGTCCCCATTCCAATCAATGCTTGATCTAGGAATGGGAAACGCTTTATTTCAATTTCTTCACTATTTAGGCTGAATGTATGTATTTCTTCGGTAATCATTATTTTTGTTTTCTTTGCTGAACATAAAGAATATCATATTGTTTAAATACTTGAAGGGGTGTCCTATTGAGGAGGGAGCAAGCGTATTTTCTGCTGATCCAGAGATTCAGACATGGAGCAGTGGATGCAAACTATAAGGGGATTATCACGCAGGAAGTTTACTGTTGGCAAAAGTCTCCAGGAGCACAGAAGTGTGATAGCTGATCGCACTTCTAAATCGTCATTGAGGCATCCTCTCCCATCCTCAAAGCATTCGCAGAACAGCCATTTCTTCAATAATGAAAGTTTCCCATTACAGTATTGAAGAAATGGCTGCTCTGCAAATGCTTTGTCAATAGGAGAGGAGCGGAATGCCCCAATGATGATTTAGAAGTGCAGCCGGCTATCACACCTCTGTGCTTCTGGAGCGTTTTGCCAACAATTTAAATACATTAAGTGTCTCCGTGTGATAATCCCCTATTTCCTGATGGTGAGAGCTGTTCAAAAGCGGAAGACGCTGCCTCTGAGTGTAGTGGAGTCCCCTTCTTTGTAGGTTTTTAAACAGAGACTGGATTGTGTCTTCCTGCATGGCAGAATGGGGAGGGACTGGGTGACCCTTGAGGTCTCTTCCAACTCTATGTTTGTATTCCTCCTGTACCACAGCTGCTCATGCCCCCCCCCCAGTCCCCCATCCAGGTGGGCCCCCCCCCCCACTGGAGAGCCCTGCCAAGACCCACCTTGGCACTACCCCCAAAGCCCCCCAGAACTCCTCAAATTTTTTAAACTGGAGTTTGTGTGGTTTTCAGTCTGAAAATCACCCAAACACTGCTGGCAAATTCTTTCTCTTACCCCACATAAATTGCAGAAAAGTGCTACGATGTCATTTCTTGCCACCATTTTGAGAAAGTCCACAGAGGAAAACAGTCCAAGCTTGCCCTAGGACAATGTGGCCCATGGAGGAGAGTTTGGGAAGAGGAAAACAGTCCCCAGATCCCATGTAGTCTGATCTGCAGAGCAGAGATAATGCAGTTCAAGACCACTTTCACTGCCATGGCTCAATGCTATGGAATTCTGGGATTTGTAATTCCCAGGATTCCACAGCATGGACCATGGCAGTTAAAGTGGTGTCAAAATGCATTATTTTGGTAGGGCAGATTAGACTGAAGTTGCCCACCCACTGCTTTAAATAAGCCCTAGATGGACTTCTCCTATCAACTTTTGCATCTATTTGACCCTGATCTTGCATGTTAAATGTTGAAAAACCCCAACAAAATCACAGAGAAAATAACAATTTGCACAATACAAGGTTCAGTGAGATAAATTATACCTGTAAGAACATCTATCACTTTTGATGAATTATGGAAATGTGTTACTTTATTGTTAATCTCATACACTCCTCTATATTCATTCTCCTTCCATTTGTCTCTTGCACATAAGCAAGGGGTGCGAGTCCGAAGACTGCAAAAACAGAGGGAGGACTCTGTGTGTGTGTGTATCTGCATGTGTATACACACACACACACACACACACACATAATGTTCCCTCCGCATTCACTGGGGTTGGGGTGAAGGACCTCCATGAATGTGGGAATAAATGCAAATAACGCGACAGAACACCTCTCTAGGGCTGCTTTCCCACTATGATTTAAAGCAAATTGCTGATCGGGTTATATGACCGCCGTTCCCATTTGAAACTGCTTCCAGTCTTACTTTGATCGATTTCTGTCGTGATAAAGCAAGGCAAACGCAAAAAAACCTGGTTTTCAACACTAGCTTTCTAGCGGTTCTTTTGGAAAGAATCGATTCCGGAGCATGTTCAACAAGTGAGAACGACGGATCTGAATTGCATCATTCTGGAGGAGAGGGACTAATGGCAGAGGGGTGTTTACCTTCCCTCCCCAGTTTTTGGGAGATCTCTCAGCTCTTCCTTTGTGCTTCTGGTGTGACCTATGGGCTCATGATTTTATTAAAATTGATAGAAGATTCAATTAATTGATTTTGCAACTACTTGCAGTTACGGGCGATTGGGCCGACGGCAGCTCACTGAGGCATGTAGCTGCAAAACCAATGAGCAGAATCTTCTATCCGTTTTTTTTTAAAAAAAATAGTTCCCAATCTGGGCTGCCGCTTACGTCACCGATGACGCACAGATGATTGACATGCATTTTGAAGCGCCGCAAACTAGTGGGGACGACAATCATGCCAAAAAAGAAGCGATTACAAGAGGATAATGAAAAGATTCACTTTCATAGTGGGAACGACGGACCTTTTGGAATCGGTTCACCGAAATGGAGGGAAGGCGAATCGCAAACCTGTTTAATTCTAAGTGGAGATGGGGCCTTGGAATCTCCAGGTCCTCCAATGCAACTCTGTGGTCATCCTCTGCCAGAGGTTGACCGTAGAATCATTCTGGAGGACCTACAAATGAGAAGTGTTTTCTCTAGGAACGTCCAGGTTCTCCAGCACAACTCTTATGGTCAACCTCTGGCAGAGTTGTGCCAGAGGACCTAGAGATTCCTAGAGAGAACGTATTAATCAAAACCGCAAATAATCAAAGCTGCAGATGTGGAGTAAGAACTGTTTTGTTGTGTTCACTGGAGGCATAGATTTCCTAATGTTGGGGAGTGGTTTCTCTTCCCAAATCCCTTGCACCCTTTAAACTGTGATCTAATTGTGGAAGTCTAACCCTCTTCCAGGGGAAGCTTATGAGCTGTTTCAGCTTCTCAGCTACATATTGCAAAATAAATGAGCTGAAACCAGCTGAGCTTCCCGTCCGAAAGCAGCAGGTGGAAGGAGCCTTGGAGACGACGGTGTGTGTTTCTTCTGCATTTGGTTGCTAGGATCGCCCCATTCATGGGATTTGGAGCTTGTTTTGAGGATGGGCACGGCCGCTTGCATGCAGTTGCTGAGACCTCCCTGGCCCAAACAATTAGGGAGCCAAGCGCTTGGGCCCGGCCCAGGGGTACCCTCGGCACAGCGGTAGATCCAGATGGTGTTTGCAGAAATGGGCAGCAGTCACCAAGCTGGGAGAGGAGCCGAAACCTCTCCACAGTTGCCAAATGAAGTGCAAACGAGTCCCCAGAGAGCTTTGCCCAGCTGTTGTCAGGAAGCCAGGAGAGCAGCTGCGGAGGCAGATTAAGTGCCAGGTGGGCTGAGAAAAAGCCCATCTTGGTTTTGCCCAGGATGTCCTAACCACAAAGAAGACCGGGCACCACGAAAGGGAGGACATTCCAGAAAAACGGAGGACATTCCCAAATTAAAATCTAAAAACACTCCTAGGAGTTTTATCACACTGCTGCTGATTTCAGCATTAAAGAGAGATTAAAGTGCATTTAAATGAAGCAGAAATGGCAAGTGATTGCATGCAATTGTGCAAATAAAGAGATATGAGAAATGCATTGTCGGTGAAATCCCAAAAGTAAAAAGATGCGCGTTAATGCTTCTTTGTGACTATTTTAATGGTGGGTTTGTTGCAACACTGTGTGAAATTTTTCTGAGATATTCATGGGATAAACCTCCGATCTCCTTCGTGTGATAAACTCCTTAGCAATTTGAATTCATGCCTCTTTGCCATGCTCCAAATGGAGCATGTTTTGGCATTCCTCCTGAACAGAAGGTGGAAATGGAATACATGTCCTGGAAAAGGAGGATGCTTGGTTTTTCTGAATGGAGGATGCTTTGGAATTCCTCCTGGACAGCCAGTGGAAATGTAGGACATGTCTGGGAAGAGGAGGATGTCTGGTCACCCTGGGTTTTGCCTGGGATGTAGTAAGCCAGACCTTGGTCTGATGGGTAGAGCTATGGCACAGAGCATGGCATATACCCCCCCAACAGACCCATTTTGGTAGGAAGGGTCCCGATGATGAACCCTCTGTCACTTTTTCTGCTGCTTTTACAATCGATCCACCATATGAATGGATTATCTATATATCTACATATTCAAGCATTCATGGCTTGAAAATAGTAAAAATACCATTATAAATTCCAAATAGCAAGCCTTGGTTTTGCCATTTTATATAAGGGACACGAGTTTACTATGCCATTGTAGTGAATGAGACTTGAGCTTTCATTCATTTTGGTATCCATGGGGGGTCCATGAACCAAACCCCAGTAGATTAAAAGGGCCCAGTGTACAGGCTCCACACCTTGTTCTGCCACACTGCTGAATTAATGCAGTTTAGCACTGCTGTGGAAACCTGGGATTTGTACTTTGTGGTGGCACCAGTTTTCTGACTGAGAAGGCTAAATATCTCACAAAAGATGGAGAAATGTAAGGTACTGCTCTTAGGAACAAAAAATGAAATGCATAGATATATGATGGAGGGCACCTGGATTAAGGAGATTTCTATGTGTGAAAGGGATCTAGGAGTCCAAGTAGACCACAAGTTGAACATGAGTCAACAGTGTGATGCGGCAGCTAACAAGGCCAATGCGATTCTAGGCTGCATCAATAGAAGCATAGTGTCGAGATTGAGGGAAGTCATAGTACCACTATATTCTGCTTTGGTCAGGCCCCACCTGGAATATTGTGTCCAGTTCTGGGCACCACAATTTAAAAAGGATGTGGAGAAACTGGAGTGTGTCCAAAGGAGGTGAAGGGTCTGGAAACCATGAAGCCCTATGAGGACAGACTTAGGGAGCTGGGGATGTTTAGCCTGGAGAAGAGAGGGTTATGAGGTGATATGATCCAGCCTCAGGAACCCTTTTCTCATGAGAGTCCCTAAGGTCCTCTCTGGAAATTTGAGTGGAATGCTGCCACAGTTTGCTGTTTTGTTTTTGTCTGTTTTGTAATGGTGTGTATGTGTTATGTTGTTTTAATATGTTGGTTTTAATTATAATTGATTTAATAACTTTTTAAGGGGGGAGGGAAGTAGATTTTGGTATATTGTATTGTATTTTATTATTGTTAGCCGCCCCGATTGACCTCAAAGGGGCGGGATATAAATAAAAATTTATTATTACTATTACTATTATTATTATTATGGCCCTGTTTAAATAAAGGATGGAGCAAGCTTGTTTTCTGCTGCTAGGGTTGCCATAAGTCAGGACCTCTAAACCAGGACAAATGTAGGACACTTTTATAAAAATGGAGGACATGAAAAATTGATGGTTTCTTTTTAAAAAATATAGGATTAAATAGAAAGGGAGGTTAAATAAGGGGGTTTGAGAAAGGGGGCTATAGAAGGAGGGCTAGATGGGGTACCTAGAGGGGATTAGGGTTAGATAAAGAGGAGTAAGATAGAGAGGGGTTAGAGGGGGGCTTAAAAGAGACTTAAATAAGGAACTTAAATAGAGGGGGGTTAGATGGGCTTAAATTCTAAAGCACCAGAGTTGTTCTCTCTGCAGGGCTCTCAGACTACATACACACTGCAGAAATAATCCGGTCTGACAGTACTTTAACTGTCCTGGATCAATGCTATGGAATTCTGGGAAATGTAGTTTGTTGTGGCTCCAGAGCAGAGCTCTGCTTGTTCAGTGCCAGGAGCTGATTTGCCTGTGTACTGTAGTTTGGCTGTTAATTTCACAAACCGCTCGGATTCCCAGTGATTGGGTGGTATATAAATAAATCCTATTATTATTATTATTATTATTATTAAATAAGGTGGTTAGAGCAGTGGTTCCCAAACTGTGTCCTTTAAGAGATTTTGGACTTCAACTCCCAGAAGCCTCAGACATGTTACTTAGTAGTCTGAGATTCTGGGAGCTGAAGTCCAAAATTCCTTCAAGAGCACAGTTTGGGGATCACTGGGTTAGAGAGAGGGGGGAGTAGATAGAGAGGGGTTGGAGGGGAGTTTAGATGGAGAGAAGGAGGTACATAGAAGGGGGTTAGAGAGGGCTCAGTTAAAGTGGGGTAACGGGGAGAGAGAGTCAGAGAGAGGGTTAGAGAGGAGAGGGGTGAGTGTTTGGGGGACCTTAGGGAGGGGGCTTCCAATGTCCGATGGGGGCGATCCTGGGGGGAGCCTGGGGCCCAGGAGGGGCCTGGAAGATGCCCTCTTGCCTCTCCCGGGTGCCAGCCCCTTCCTCCTCTTCTGAGCCTAAATGCCGAGGCTCTTCCCCCTCTTCCTCTCCGACGGCTGGGTCCCTGAGGCGCCCCTCCCCTTTAATGAGGCAGCTCTCCTGGCGCTTCAGAGCCCCTTCCTTGCAAGAGCAGGAGGAGGAGGAGAAGGGCTGGGGGGCAGGGGGTCCAGGAAAGGGCCCTTTCCTCCCCTCTCCCAGCAGCCTGCCTGGATGGGCGGGGGCCACTGCTGCTGCCGACCTGCCTGGCTCTGCTCCTCTTCCTGGCGCCTTGTTGCCCTGCCTGACTAAGCCTGCTCCTTGGGAGGGCTGGCCAAGAGGGGCAAGGCAGAGCAGCAGAGCCCTCCCCTGCCAGCTCCAGCCCATCACAAGATAGGGATGCAGCAGGGCCAGGAGCCGGGCAGCCACCCAAGGGCGTGACGTGACCGGGAACGCCCCCTAGAAATCGGGGGAGTCACGCCTCCCATCGGGATATGGCAAGCCTAGCTGCTCCAGACTGCAAAACAATGGATGCAAGCTCTAGGAAAAGAGATTCCAGCTCAGCATTAGGAGGAACTTCCTGATAGCAAGGGCTGTTTGACAGTGGAACACAAATCCCTTGGAGAGTGATAAGAGTCTCCTTCTTTGGAGGTCATTAAGCAGAGGCTGAATGGCCATCTGTCAATGGGGATGCTTTGACTGAGAGTTCCTGAATGGCAGAATGGGGTTGGACTGGATGTCCCTTGGGTCTCTTACAGTTCTATGATCCTATGAAAACTACACATCACAGAGGTCTACATTGAACCATGACAATTAAAATAGGTGTCAAACTGCATTGATTTTGCATTGTGGATGCAGCCCTTTTCTCTGCGGACACGGAGGTCTTCATCTGACGCTCCAAACTTGGCTCCCCTTTCATAATGATATTTCCTGCCTGTGTTTAAAGTCAGGGTTGCAGTTGTGCAGCATTTTAAGGCAAACCTTGGCTCAGGAGCTCTGCGTTGGCAAACGGTTTGTGAGAAATTCCCCATGCCAGAGTTTTTTATTTTATTTTTAACAAAACGTGCCCTCTCTTTTGAAAGAGCTTTGTTTTATTTTGCAGAAGGGAAGAAGGAAAAAACAAGACAAAAGCCCTTCTCAGTGACCAAATTTTTGTATTTTTCTCTTGGCTGCGACGTCCGGAGAGCGATATTCATTCTGACAAGGAGTTATTGGAAGTCCTCCAACGTCCAAACTGATAACACCTTGGTTGGCGGAGTGAGGCTCCTTTTGCTTCCTCCAGGCTCCATCAAACAAAAGGGCCTTCGGCTTCACATTCAACAAAAGGGGCTTTGTCCACACAATTAGTTTCTTGAGTTTGTCGGTGCCAACAAAGGTAAAACTCGTTCATTTGGGCAGCAATTGGCAAGTTTTACCTATAAAGCACTAAAACTTTTTTCCAGATGTAATTTCACACAATTGTATTTGTGAGAAATTCAGTGTACTCAGCCTAAGAAGAAGCAGATAGCCTCACGCAAGAGAGGGGCAATTACTTTTCTCAAGGGAAGTTACTTTTCTGTTGTTAGTGGGATTGAAACCAAGTTGTTGTTGTTGTTGTGTGACTTCAACTTGTTCCTGACCTATGGCAGTGAGCCAATCATGAGGTCTTCTTGGCAAGTTTCTTCAGAGATGTCCTCGCCGTCCTCTGAGGCTGAGAGAGTGTGACTTGCCCAAAGTCACTGGGGAGTTTATCACACTGGGGCTAATTTTGGCATTAAGGAGAGATTTAAAGCTCATTTAAAGCATCCCGCAAATAAAGCGAAAGTGGTGAGTAATTGTGCGAATGATTATCTCATGCAATTGCACAAATAAAGTGATATCAGAAATGCGTTGTTCCTGAAATCCCAAAAGTAAAAAGATGTGTGTTAATGCTTCTTTGTGACCACTTTAATGGCGGGTTTTGTGTGACGTCGTGTGAAACCGTTTTGTGTAATTATGTGAATTCATTCCCGGGATATTCACGGGATAAACTCCTGATCTCCTTCTTGTGATAAACTCCTCAGTGAGTTTCCATGGTTGAGCTGGGATTCGAACCCAGGTCTCCAGAGTCATTGTCCAACACTGAAACCACTACTGTCTCTCTTTTGCATTATGCACTTTCGGTATTTTGGTTGGTCAACAAAGGTACTGTTGGCCTTCCATATCAATGGATTCTTTATCCACAGATTCCACCCTCCATGACTTGTAAATATTCCAAAAACATATAAATCCCAAAAAAGCAAGCCTTGATTTTGCTATTTGATATAAGGGGGCACCATTCTCCCATGCCATTGTATATAAAGGGACTTAAGCAGCCATGGATTTTGCATTTTGTTGTATTTCATACACAAAAGAGTTTCTTGGAAAATTCTAGATTGAACACAGTCTCCTGACACCTTTTCTTGGTTTCATAGCAATTAAGACTTCTTCCTGTACCTTGTGGACCTAGGATTATAAAATCATAGAGTTGGAAGAGACCTCAAGGGCCATCCAATCCAACCCCATTCTGTCATGCAGGAACTCTCAATCAAAGCATCCCTGACAGATGGCCATCCAGCTTCTGCTTAAAAACCTCCAAAGAAGGAGACTCCACCACTCTCTGAAGCAACGTCTTCCACTATTGAACACCTCTTACCTTCAAGACGTTCTTCCTAATGTTGAGGTGGAGTCTGTCTTCCTGTTGTTCAAAACCACTACCGCACACTGGCTCGCCCCTAACAGTCATTACAAATGGTATTAATTTCAATACAGAAATGACAAATGAACTACAGTCAGCCCTCCATATCCACAGATTTGTGTTTTTTTATCCAAGGAGTTGAGCAGCCACGGTTTGAAAACATTTTAAAAATGTATAAATTCCCAAAAGCAAAGCTTCATTTTTGCCATTTTATATAAGGGACACCATTTTGCGATGCCATTGTATTTAATGGGACTTGAGCATCTATGGATTTTGGTATCCACAGGGGGTCCTGGAATCAAACCCCAGAAGATACCAAGGGACCACTGTAATAATAATAATAATAATAATAATAATAATAATAATAATAATAATAATA
>NC_056522.1:2788365-2809222 GCF_019175285.1 Sceloporus undulatus | reverse complement strand
CCCCATTATATTTAATAGGATTTGAGCATCCATAGATTTTATTATCCATGGGGGGGCCTCCTAGAACAACACCTCTGCAGATATCAAGGGCCCACTGTAATAATAATAATAATAATAATATACCCCATTATTTAGGATTTGAGCGTCCATAGATTTTGGTATTCATGGAGATCCTGGAACCAAATCCCAGTGAATACCAAGGGCCCACTGTAGTAATAATAATAATAATAATAATAATAATGCCCTCTTGTATTTAATGGGACTTGAGCATCCTTAGATTTTGGCATCCACAGGGGGTCCTGGAACCAAACAGATGCTACTGAATTGCCTAATGGCTCTTTTCCTCCTTTCTCTGCAGGACTGGCCAGAAAGAAGAAAACTTCAGGTCCTTGCAGCCAACTTGGGTCTGTGGCTGCTCTTAAATACGCAGTGGTTGGGCTATATCTGCTGGTTTTCTTGATCCTTGTTGGTGTTTTCATACTAGCAGGTAAGTGTTGGTGTTATGGCGGACGATTGGGATATATGGTGGTAGTGGTGGGAACACCAAGGGTCTTTTTCGCCCTCCTCCCATGCAAAAAGTATCTGCTTGGGAACCGGAGCAACAGCTTCACCTTATTTTCCTGGGTAATGTGGCATGTGTTATATGTGTAATACAGTTGTTACTTTGGAGGTGATATATGTTTTATGTTTTAAAAGCTAATAAAATTAATATTAAAAAAAAACACAGTGGAAGACGAAGCAAATGGGACGTTTAACGTGTTGAATTGAGATAACTAGAATGCAAGTTGGGAAGAATTTGCCTGAGTGAACAACTTGCATGATATGCCTGGCAACCTGAGTTGGTGGTGAAAACCGCACACAAAAGTGTGTACATGAATTTTTTAAAAATGCCTATGAAAAAGAGAAGCAAAATGCTGGAAACCAACCAAGATCTTGCAAATGAAATATGAACAAAGGAGGAGAGAAGAATGCAGGTGAAACGGAGAAAAATGCAACAGAAAATCAAGACAGAGCAGTTCTGATGTCTCCCACCTTCTGTTTCTAAGTAGGGAGAATTAGCTTTGAACTAAAGTTTCCTAGATCTCTTCAAATGTGTTTCCATTATGTTATTTTATTTTAATTTCCCCCTTTGTCTGGATATGTTGCATCCCTCTCTCTGTTCTCCCTCCACTTCATTGCTGCCCCATCCTTTCCCCCACCATTTTGCATTTGCAAATGCCACCACCCAGAATATTTTGGGTGTAGCCCCAGGAAGATCAAGCCAGAAAGCCAAACTCTGTGAGTAATAACTTGGACCGGAGGAGAGGGTGTCAAGCCCAATCCTTGTAATAATGAGTCGAGCGAGGTTTAGTGGGTGGCCACCAGCCATCCCAGGGGGGCCTTTGGCGTCCGTCTCTGGGTTTGTGGGTTGGGCTGGTGCCACTGTCCAGAGTGCTTTCCCAGAATGTTTTGGATGCGTCCTTGCTGTGTTGAGAGGAGGAAAGATCATGACACTGGGAATTTTGGAAGGCAGGACATTGGATGCCAAATTTGTGTACAGCAAGTCAGCCGTGGCTCCATTTGGGTTTATCATAGAATCATAGAGTTGGGAGAGACCCCAAGGGCCATCCAGTCCAACCCCATTCTTCCATGCAGGAACCCTCAAACCATCCTTAAGAGATGGCCATCCAGCCTCTGTTTAAAGACCTCCAAAGAAGGAGACTCAACCACTCTCTGAGGTATGAATGTGGTCCACTGTCAAACAGATCTTATTGTCAAGACGTTCTTCTCAATGTTGAGGTGGAATCTCTTTTCTTGTAGCTTGTATCCATTGTTCCAGGTCCTGTTCTCTGGAGCAGCAGAAAACAAGCTTGTTTCCTCCTCAGTATGACCCTTCAAATATTTAAACAGGGCTATTATATTACCCGTTAAGCGGTTTGCGATTTGCCTTCCCTCCATTTCAATGAATCAATTTCAAAAGGTCCACTGTGAAAGTGGATCTTTTAATTATCCCCTTGTAATCACTTCTTTTTTGGCACAATTGTCATCCTCACTACTTTGCACCACTTCAAAATGCATGTCAATCATCTGCATGTCTTTGGTGACGTAAGCGGCAGCCCAGATTGGGAACTATTTTTTTTTAAATGGATAGGAGATTCTGCTCATTGGTTTTGCAACTACTTGCCTCATTGAGCGGTCATCGGCCTGATCGCCCAGCTTGCCCCCTGAGTAATTGCAAATAGTTGCAAAATCAATTAATTGCATCTTCTATCAATTGTTTTAAAAATCATGCACCCATTGGTCACACCAGAAGCACAAAGGCAGCGCTTGGGGTGTGTGTGTGTGATGGTGGATCTCCCAAAACTGGGGAGGGATGGTAAACACCCCTCTGCCATTTGTCCCTCCGCTCCAGAATGAATCGATTCTGATCTGTCCTTCCTCTTGTTGAACACCTTCCAGAATTGCTTCTTTTCAAAAGAACCACCAAAGAACTATTGTCAGAAAAGAGCGGGTTTTTTGCATTTGCCTCGCTTCCTCATGATTGAAACCAATCACAGTAGGATCAGAACCAATTTCAAATGGGAACGACGGTCATATAACCTGATCAGCAATTCCCTTTAAATCATAGTGGGAACGCAACCTAGATTACACATCTGTAACTGCCTTAGTTAATACCAGATGCGGTCTTTCTGTTGGGAGTTGCAGCCCAACATTTTGCATAGACCTTAAAGAGCATCAGAGACAAGACCAAACTCCGCTAAACTCCCACTTAACCTCTGCTCCATGTTCAGTTTGAAATATTTCCACATTGATTTGCTTTGTGCACTAAATAGCCTTGCATTGCTCATGAATGCAATAATACAAGTTCTTCCTTTAAAAAAGGAATCAGTGACTCAAAGCTCATTGTCATGGAGGAATTTGGGTGGAGGGCGTACAGTAATGCTTCCCCGAGGTGATATACATTTGGCGAGAGAAAGAAAAGGACAGTGTTTCTGGCTAAGAGTCCCTCGAAGGCCTGGGTTTTTTATTTTTAATCTTTGCAACATCTGAGAATGATCAGAATGAAAGTGGGGCTTTTCTTTCCAAGGAGGGGCTGCTGGAACGTCAAGTCCTTGTTTATTTCCGTCCCCCGAAGAAAAAAATCGTTAAGGGTTGTCCTTGTGGAACATTGATGAAATTATATACAAAAACACCCACCCACCTTGTTTTTTGTTTTGCTTTTTTGGGAAAAAATACTTTTCTTAGAGCTGAAATTGCAACATGGCCTGCGATTTTTGAAAATTATTATTTTATAAAGCCCCACTGTCTCTAGAGAGAAAGAGCCATGAATCATCTGCGAAACCATTGCGCTGACCTTATTTTGGCTCAGGGTTCTAAATCCGAAGGCTAAACAAAGGAGCTATCTTAGACCAAGGCCATGGAGCAGCTTGCTTCAACCTGCTGCACTCCAGATGTGTGGGATGACAGCTTCCAAAAACTATGTAATTTTGACAGATCTGGGATGTGTCCACACTGTACAGTTATGGCAGCTTCATCCCCACCCCTTAACAGCCACAACTCCATGTCCTATGGAAACCTGGGATTTGTAGTTTGGCGAGGGCTGTGTAGGACTCTCTAGCCCTGGCAAAGGATTCAAAATAGTGCACAAAACTAGCTCATGTTTGCAAAAATGTCTTGCGGGGGTTCTCTGGACCCTCCTCCTTTTCATGCTTGAGCTGGATGGGATCCCTTTATCTAAAGAACTTGCTGCCACCACTCATTGATTCACTCCTTCCACTTTAGTAATGCATCCAGATGTTGCTGCGGAATAGCAACAGCATTTACATATCTATACCACTTCATCATGAACTAAGCACTCTCTAAGTGGTTTACAATCTGTAAGCCAATTGCCCCCAACAAGTTGGGGACTCGTTTTACCGACCGATGAAAAGATGCACTGCTGAGTCGACCTTGGAGCCCTGGGATCAAATTCAATAGCAATCTAACAATAGCAAGTATATTTCTATACCGTTTATCAGAGCACTTAAGCACTCTAACCAGTCTACAATGTGTAATCCATATGCCCCCAACAAACTGGATACTCATTTTACCAACCTGAGAAAGGATGCAAGGCTGAATGGACCTTGGAGCCCTGTAGGATTGAGCTCACAATATTGTGGCTGCAGCAGCAGCATTTAATCACTGCGCCGCCAGGGCTTTTTCATTCCACTGGTGTTACCAAAAATGTGCACCCACAAATTATAGAGGAATTTTTATAATAGCTCAATTAGAGACATAGTATGGCAGCCCGGGATAATCACCCAATGTATACCAAGTCCGGATTCACACAGAACTCCAGAGGCAAATCCAAATTGGTTGTAGTTTATTAAGGGGAGTTCTCTTGGATAGAGTGAAGGGCCATCTCACATGGGAGAATATGGCCCTTCCAAGAATCTAGACCCTAACTTACACACCAAAACACATGCTCTGTCTGTCTGTCTGTCTGTCTGTCTGTCTGTCTCTCTCTCTCTCTCTCTCACACACACACACACACACACGTAAGGACTAAGAAGCAAAGAATGAAAAGTGAATCGATTAAGGCTTTGGTAAGGGTAAGACATTACAATCAATGGAGATCCAGAACGGATGGGTCTCAGTAGCCATCTGGGATTGAGGTGTGACAGCTAAAGAGGGAATTCAGATGCCAAGCAAACCAGCTTCATCACATTCTGATGTTTGTTGACCACACATCTCTGGGCTTTCACATGTGAAATGTTGAAGTGTGTGCAATGGCCTTGTAGCTGCATTCAGCCTGTGGTGTCATCTTATGTTTTGGGCATTTCAGCTATTACCTGTTGAAAAAGAATTAGTTTGCAGTTGGCAAATATGCAGACTACTTTGAAAGCTGAACTAAGGTTCTCCATTGAGCGATACCATCAACCCAGTTGTTGTTGTTGTTGTTGTTGTAAGTCTTCAAGTTGTTTTGGACTTATGGCATCCCTATCATGCAGTTTTCCTGGCAAGTTTCTTCAGAGGGGGTTTGCCATTGCATTCCTCTGAGGCTGAGAATGTGTGACTTGCCCAAGGACACCCAGTGGGTTTATATGACTGAGTGAGGATTCGAATCCTGGTCTCCATAGTCCTAACATTCAACCCGCTATGCCATGCTGGCTTATGGAAACTCAGTGGATGGCCATAGGGAGGTCACACACTCTCAGCCTCAGAGGATGCCCCCTTTGATTAAACATGCCAAGAAAACCCCATGATAGGTTTGCATTAGGGTCACCATAAGTCAGAAACAACTTGAAGGCACACAACAAATCAACTCCTTATACCCACTAAATCAAATTCTTGGGAGGAAAAAAGTATATACAGTCACCCCTCCTAACGCATGGATCTAAGATCCGCAACCTCAAATATCTGTGGAGGGGGCAACCTCCACTATTGTCAATGGGGTGCATGCCATTCAAGCCTATGGGGCTTGAATATGCATGAGCCTTCGTTTTTGTGGAGGGGTCCAGAACAGATCCTCCATGAAAACGGAGGGCCAACAGTATATATAAAAATATATATAAAAGGATGGATGGATAGATAGATAGATAGAGGAAATTGTGACTTCTCAGGCCGGTTGGTTGGATTTGTTTACCTCTGAGGATGTTTTAACATGACTGATGAATTCCTTGTGATTCTCAACCCAGCGGGAGAGCTGTTGAAAGAATGATAAATCTCTTTCTCTTTCCCCCCTTCCAATTTCTCCAGTGCCTCCTGCAAAACAGGATGCCGGAGATGCAGTTGCTCAGAAATCAAGCTAGCTTTTAATCCCCTCTCCAGCAAAGGGCTGGAGAAGTAAGGACCCAAAGAATTCCTTGCTTGAAAGAATGCTAAAAACTTGGATATTGTGGGACGAAAGGCACGTTGGAAAACATCCAGGAAACAGGAGGTGCATTTCAAGGTTGTTCTCCAGCAGATTCGGGGACAGAAGGAACTTATTAGGAGTGTGCGGTTCGACCCTGTGAATACACACATGTGAAGGACCTCCTCCGGCTGGACCCAAACCTCCCTCTTACGGCCAGCCAAGCTGAAGTTGCAAGACGGCATCAACCAGAGCAGAACGAGCCACCTGCCCCAGTGAATAGCCTCTGGCCTCATGTGCAGGACCCAGAACAACACACAAAAGTTGTGGCCCACGGCTCTGGTTTTGGATCTAACACAAAGCAGATCTTCTGCTACTGAAACCAAAATAAAGAGAGCAGTCCATCCAAGTCAGAAATGAGTGGGATCCGAGCTTGGAGAAGGTCCTTCCTTTTTAGACTTCCTTGCTGTTGTGCGTCTTCAAGTTGTTTCTGAATTATGGTGACCCTAAGGCAACCCTATCACCGGGTTTTCTGGGGGTGAGAATGTTTGCCTCACCCAGTGGGTTTCCTTGTATGGCCAAGCAGGGAATCGAACTCTTATCTCCAGGGTCGTAGTCCAACACTGTCTGACTCAGAGATGGAAGCAGTGGACATGTTAGACTTTCTGCTGAAGCAAAGCAGGAGGATGTTCCCGAGTCACATCTCTCAGAGACAGACCAGAGGGCAGGACCAACTCTGGTCCTCAAGGGCCATCCAGTTCAATTCCCTTCTGCCATGCAGGAAGACACCATCAAAGCATTCCCTGGGACACATGGCCACCCAGCCTCCATTTAAAGACCTCTAAAAAAGGAGACTCCTCCAGACTCTAAGGGAGTGTGTTCCACTGTCAAACAGCTCTTACTGTCAGTGTCAGAAAGTTCTTCCTAATGCTGAGGTGGAATCTCTTTTGCTTTAGTTTGATCCATTGCTCAGGATCCTATTCTCTGGAGCAGCAGAAAAAAAGGTTTGCTCCATCTTCAATGTGACATGCCTTCAAATACCTAAACAAGGCTCTCTCGAATCCTAGAATCCTAGAGTTGGAAGACACCCCAAGGGCTATCCAGTCCAATCCCCTGCCACGCTGGAACTCTCAATCAGAGCATCCCCATTGACAGATGGCCCTCCAGCCTCTGTTTAAAGACACTCCAAAGAAGGAGAGTCCACCACTCTTCAAGGGAATGTCTTCCACTGTTGAACAGCTCTCACGGTCAGGAAGTTCCTCCTAATGTTGAGGTGGAATCTCTTTTCCTCTTGGTTTGCATCCATTGTTCCAGGAGCAGCAGAAAACAAGATTTCTCCCTCCTCAATATGACATCCCTTTAATATTAAAACAGGGCTCTCATATCACCTCTTAACCTTCTCTTCTCCAGGCTAAACATCCCCAGCTCCCTAAACCGTTCCTCATAGGGCTTCATGGTTTCCAGACCCTTCACCATTTTTGTGGTCCTCCTTTGGACATGCTCCAGTTTCTCAACATCCCTTTTGAACTGTGGGCCCAGAACTGGACACAGTATTCCAGGTGAGGCCTACCAAAGCAGAATAGCTTGGTACTATTAAATCCCTCATCCTAGACACTGTGACACCACACTGTTGACTCATATTTAGCTTGTGGTCTCGTACAACCCCTAGATCCTTTCCACATGTAGTGTTATCAAGCCTCCAAACTCCAAAGAAGTGTGTTCCACTGTTGAACAGCCCTTACTGTCAGGAAGTTCCTCCTAATGTTGAGGTGGAATCTTTTCCTGTAGCTTCTATCCATTGATGGAAGATGACACACTGACCTGACTTGCCTTGCGACTTGTATATTTTTAGTGACTGACTTGCTGGTGCAGGCATGACCTGTCCCCAGGAGTGTGGGGCACCTTTCTTGGAGGGGACCAGCAAATGTGTTAGGCAATGGCCTTAAGATGGAAGTGCAGCAGAGACAAGATGCCAAGCAGGATGAGACAGCAGGCACGATGCAGGAGGACTATTGCAGATACCTATGTGAGATGATCGTGCCATGGACATAGTGTATAAATATGGAAGTGGCCTGTGTTCACTGTGGGTTGCTGTTGTTAGTGGATGGTTGGTTGGATAACTGTTGGTTTGCATATACTGTAGTGCTGTAATAAAGTTCTTTACAGTGGGACCTTGTTATTCACTGGGGTTTGTTTCCAAGATCCTCAATGGATAACAAAATCCATGGATACTCAAGTCCCATTAAATATAATGGCAGAGCAAAATGGTGTCTCTTATATATAATGGAAAATCAAGGTTTGCTATTTGGAATTTATACTTTTTTCCTTAAATATTTTCAAGCCATGGATGCTTGAATCCGTGGATAAAAATGCATGGATGAGGAGGACCGACTGTATATAGAATTTGGAGCCTCTGAATTATTCTTTAGCACGTTGCGCAGGTATAGGTGCTGGCAGCACTTCTGAGCTCAGATCAGGACAACGGGAGGCCATGACTTTGTGGCATCTTCCTTGAAAACCACCAGGGCCCAAGTTGTCTCTAAATCTTAGGCTTTGGCCCTGGGATGCTCCCCATCTGGCAACCCTATTGCCCAAGTCTTTGTCAAATTCCACTTTTGAGCATTGCTCTGTATTCTAATCCTCTGGAAATATTGTCAATCTCCCAGATGTTCATTCTCAATCTTGGTTCCGCTCCAGAGCCTGTATTAGAAAGCAGAAAAACAAAATACCCATTGGAACATGTTTTTGTCTCCAAATTGTGTTGACAAGTGACTTTTTTTCTCCCCCAAAAAAGGAAAGGGGGAAGCTTGCTGTATTTTCTCTAGCAAAAAGGCCATCTGATTTATTTCACTCTGATGTAGAGTTTCACTTTGCATATGATTTATTGGACTTCTTTAAAAAGGTTCTCAGACATGGAGGAAATGGAACAGGATCCTGGGCCTTTGTGGATCATCCAAAGTACATTGAGGGAGGCCAATGGAAACAAACATGAAAGGAGCAGCAAAATAATCGAAAGTATGGATTTTATTACTCCAGACTTCGGGACAAGAAGAGAGGTTGTTTGTTATTGCTCTCCATGGAGCAGTGATGGGGTTGTGGAGGTTGTGTCTCAGGTTGGATTAAATAAATAGATAAAAATAAAAGTTTTCCTAATGTAAAGAGATATCTCTTATCTGTTGTCACTCTCACTGCATTTGCTGAGAGCTGAGAGCTGACCTTGGGGAAGACACACTCTCTCAGCCTCAGAGGAGGGCAAAAGCAAACCCTCTCTGAACAAATCTTGCCACAAAATCCCTGTGCTAGGTTTGCTTTAGGAAATCCGTGAGTGTATGATGGACTCATGGACCAAAGAGCTGTATGAAGATGAAACCCAAATTCTAAAAAGTGAGATGGAAGCTGCAATAAGAGAAATGGCAAAAAATAAATTACCAGGAAGAGATGATATTCCAATCAAACTGCTTCAGTCCACATTGACAGAGTCAACGCCAGTGCTTACCAACATAATGTCAACAGATGTGGAAAACTAAACAATGGCCAACACATTGGAAATGATCAATATACATCCCCATCCACAAAAAAAGGAGACACAAAAGATTGCAGCATCTGTAGGATCATAGCTGTAATATCCCATGCAAGTAAAATCATGTGAAGTCGAAGGCTTTCATGGCTGGCATCCATGTTTCTTTGCGGGTTTTTCAGGTTATGTGGCCATGTTCTAGAAGAGTTTTTTCCTGATGTTTTGCCAGCATCTGTGGCTGGCATCTTCAGCAAAACAATGCTCAAAATTCTGCAACAACCCAGCCATCCATGGAAAAAGAAATCCCAGAGGTCTGAGCAAGATTCAAGAAAGGAAATCCTGAACTAGGGACCTCACTGCAAACATACGATGGCAGGGAATTCCAAAAGAAAATCAGCATGTGCTTTATAGACTATAGCAGTGATGGTGAAGCTTTTAGAGGCCGAGTGCCCAAAGTGCAACCCAAAACCCACTTATTTATTGCAAAGTGCCATGTCCCTCTGGCTTTCTAGAAACAAACTCTGTGCTGGGGCGACAGCACATGTGCCCACAGAGAGGGCTCTGAGTGCCACCTCTGGCACGCGTGCCATAGATTCGCCATCACTGGACTATAGCAAAGCCTTTGCCTGGATAGATCATGAAAGGCTATGGAAGGCCCTTAAAGACATGGGAGTGCTAATACATCTGATAGTCCTGATGAGGAATCTGTACTCAGGACAAGAAGCTACTGCCGGAACAGAACAGAATGGTTCCCAATTGGCAGAGGAGTCAGGCAGGGCTGCATCTTATCACCCTACCTTTTCAACTTGTACAAACTTGTTCCATCTTCCAGCTGATGGCCTTTCTTATAGGACAAAAAAAGTGGCTGAATATTTTCCATTTTCAGGAACTGGTACAGAAACCAAGCTTGGGAAATGCAGCCTACACAGCACCTGGAATTCGTTGGCTGTCTCCCATCCAAGTACTAACTAGGTCTGACCCTGCCTAGCCTCCAAGATTAGATGGGATCTAGCCCTCTCAGGGTACTTAGATCCTGTTAGTACTATATGAGGGCTTTGAGAAAGCTGCTAAATTTCACAAGTTGTTGTTGTTGTGTGCCTTAAAGTCATTTCTGACTTATGACATCCCTAAGGTGGACCAGTCATGAGATTTTCTGAGGCTGAGAGTGTGTGACTCATCAGCGTCACTCAGTGGGTTTTCATGAATCAAGCGTGATGTCCAGAATCGTACTTCAGTGCTCAAACCACTGCACCATGTTGGCTCTCACAAGACTCCCTCTAAAATTCAGCACAAGCAGCTTAGAAAAATGTTCTTGGCCCAAAAGGCACCAGATCCTTTCTGATCTCGGAAGCTAAGCAGGGTCAGCCCAAGTTAGTGCTTGGATGGGAGACCACCAACAAATCCCAGGTGCGGTAGGTTCAGTTTTAGAGGAAGGAGCTGGCAAAACCACCACTGAGGATTCCTTGCCTAGGGAAATCCTAAGAAATTCATAAGTTGACAGGTAACATGAAGGCACATGCATACACATAACTAAATATGCCAAAGGCACCGGATCCTGTCTGATCTTGGAAGCTAAGCAGTGTCAGCCATGGTTAGTCCTTGGATGGGAGATCACCAATGAATATCAAGTGCTGTAGGCTCTATTTTAGAGGAAGGAACTGGCAAAAACCACTTCTGAGGATTCCTTCCTTAAGAAAACCCTACAAAATGCATTGGGTACCAATAAGTCAACAGGTGATTTGCAGGTACACACATACACTTGACTTGGCCCCTGACTATCCATCTATGTTATAATTGGGTGAGCAGATGTCCTCCTTTCATGTCTGACATTACAGCCTTCTGTCCAGGAGGAATTCCAAAATGTCCTCCATTTTGAGCATGACTGAGAAGCATGAATTTATATTTCTAGGAGTGTTTTTAGATTTTCTTTGGCTGTGCCCTACCTTTTTCTGGAATGTCCTACATTTTGCGGTGTCCTGTCCACCTGTATGGCTAAGAGGACCTCTGGTCACCCACTTTATATAACCCCATGTTTGGATGCTGGGTTACTTAGTGAAATGCCCTTCTCTTCTGCTTGACAGTTACATAAATTCTCCTATTAGTTTTTGCGCAAGCAATTTGGCTCCGTCTCTCCTGAAACTATGTAGTTAATCTGAGCGGTTTTTTGATGGACATGAAGCCAAGCGGGTCCCAACGGTGGATCAAGCTACCCAAAAGAATGCATTGTTTTTAGCCACTTCATAGACCTCCATCCACTTTGCGGGCTAGCGTTTTAATTATTTCTGTGTTCGAAATAGAAAATAAAAAAGATAGCAGACCCCCCCCAAGCCAAACCTGCAATCCTCTCTCTCTAATATATATATATATATATATATATATATATATATGAGAGTCAGCATGCTGTAGTGGTTTGAATGCTGGACTATGACTCAAATCCCTGCTTGGCCATGGAAACCCATTGGGTGACTTTCGACAAGTCACATCCTCTCGGCCCCAGAAAAACCCCATCAGCCGTCATATGTCAGAAACCCCTTTATGGCACACGACTACATTTGAAATAAAGAAATTATGGAGAGCACAGCTTGTGGTAGTGCTTTGAGTGTTGAACTAAGGCACTGGGAGGTATCTCTGTTGTTGGTGGTCTTAACCACCCTTGAGCTGATCTTGACCCATGGCGACCCTGTGGATGAAATATCTCCAAGCCCACCTGTCCTCTGCTGCTCTGCTCAGATCCTGGCTTACCCCCAACATTAAGTTTCTCCGGTCCTGCTCTAGAGCGGCCGAACGTCTTTGGAGAAAGTCCAAAGAGTGGGCTGATTTTATCCATTTCAAATTTGTTCTTTCTTCCTTCTCACGCGCCCTCTCTATGGCTAAACAGAATTATTACAAATCATTGATCTCTGCCAGTGAGAGGCGCCCACAGCGTTTGTTCTCCACCTTCAACACTTTGCTTAAACCTCCCTCTCCTCCTGTCTCTTCATCTTTCTCTCCTAATGACTTTGCTAACTATTTCATCTCTAAGATTACCACTATTCGCTCTGAGATAGTCCCTCCTGATTCTTCTTCTGCTCTTAATCTTCTATCGCCTTCGCCTAACAAATTTTCTGTCTTTCCTCCTGCCTCTTTGGATGAACTCTCTACACTTCTGAACTCTTGCAAACCTGCAACCTGTCCACTTGATCCAATTCCTACTCGTCTTCTAATCTCTATAGCTCCCTCCTTTCTGCCCTCGCTTCTCCATATCTTCAATCTCTCTCTCTCTACAGGCTCCTTCCCGTCGGACTTCAAACATGCTCTCATTTCCCCAATTCTGAAAAAACCTTCTCTTGACCCCTCCTCTTTGTCTAGCTATCGTCCAATTTCTCTTCTCCCCTTTCTTTCTAAGGTTTTGGAACGGGTTGTCTATTCGCGCTGTCTTGAGTTTCTTGAAGCCAACTCCATTCTCGATCCCTTTCAGTCTGGTTTCCGCCCAAGGCATTCTACAGAGACAGCTCTCACTAAGATCTCGAATGACCTTTTACAGGCCAAGGCTAATGGCCTTTACTCTGTTCTCATTCTTCTCGATTTGTCTGCAGCCTTTGACACTGTTGATCACTGTCTCCTAATTGACATACTCTCTGACCTTGGGTTCTCAGACTCTGTTCTCGACTGGCTTAGATCTTACTTGTCTGGCAGATCTTTTACAGTAGTTGCAGGGGGTCTGACTTCTTCTCCTGTTCCCTTATCTGTTGGAGTTCCCCAGGGCTCTGTTCTGGGTCCCCTTCTGTTTTCTCTCTACACACTGTCCTTAGGAAAACTCATCAGCTCTTTTGGTTTTTCCTACCATCTGTATGTCGATGACACCCAGCTGTATCTTTCTGCCCCTGACCTTTCTCCAAGGCTTGAACAGCAAGTCTCTTCTTGCCTTACAGCTGTCTCGCAGTGGATGCGCCATCGGCGGTTGAAGCTCAACATGTCCAAGATGGAGCTTCTTGTCTTTCCTCCTAAGCCCACCCTTCAACACTCCTTTTCTGTCTCTGTGGACAACATTTCTATTCAACCAGTCCAGCAAGCCCACAGTCTTGGTTTTATCTTTGATTCCTTTCTGTCCTGTATCCCTCAGATCCAGACCACAGCCAAGGCTTGTAGATTCTTTTTGTACAATATTGCCAAAATCCGACCATATCTCTCCGCCTCTACTGCCATGATCCTGGTCCATGCCCTAGTGATCTCACGACTGGATTACTGTAATGTCCTCCTGGCTGGGCTTCCTTTTTCTCACCTCCGTCCTTTAATCTCTGTCCAGCATTCAGCTGCACGCATTATCACTTCCACCCACCGCTCTGACCACATCTCTCCTGTGTTGGCATCCCTTCACTGGCTCCCTCTCCCTTTCCGCATTCAGTATAAGCTCCTGCTGTCGACATTCAAAGCCCTCCATGGACTGGCCCCTCCTTACCTATCAGACCTTCTTTCTCCTCACCTTCCCACCAGGGCCCTCCGTTCTGGTAGTCAAGGGTTCCTGTCTCAGCCCAGGATTTCCTCTGCCCCATCCCGGATTCGCCCCTTTTCACTTGCTGCCCCTCACTCCTGGAACCTTCTTCCTCCACAAGCAAGAGCCATCACTTCTTTAACCAGCTTCAAAACGGAGTTGAAAACCATCCTATTCAGAGAAGCCTTCCCAGGCATCGCATAATTGTCGCTTACTATCTGATGTTCTGTTGTTGGCTGTTTATCGATCCATTTCCTGTATTGCTATGTATTGTATATGTATTATCCTACTTGAGAGTATGTATTTTCCCTGGATAATGATTAACCTTCCATTTTGAAGCCAAGCCCTCCCTTCAGTCCATCTGCCTTGGTCCAGGCCTCGGAGGTTGAGAGGAACTGCTGGACCTCTGACCCTTTCCCTTCACCACTCCCTTCTCCTTCTGTGTCTTGTCTTTTTTAGATTGTAAGCCTGAGGGCAGGGAACCGTCTAACTAAAAGGATTGCATGTACAGCGCTGTGTAAATTTACAGCGCTTCATAAATAAAGGTTAATAATAATAATAATAATAATAAATAAATCCTGCAAATTCGTACCCACGATTTCCTTAATAGAGTCCGTCTATCTAGCATGTGGCCTTCCTCTCTTTCAGGCCTGCAATATTTTCTGCTAGTACCGTATTTTCCGGTGTATGAGATGACTGGGTGTATAAAACGACCCCCAACTTTTCCAGTTAATATATAGAGTTTGGTATATACTTGCTGTATAAGACTACCCCTCTTCCAATGCACAGCAAATAAAAATTTTAAAAATGTCAGATTTGAGTTCAATATGGTAATTTTAATTCAAATGCTTATGACATGCAGGTACTTAGCAGGAAAACTTGTTGTATACAAAGCCTACTTGGATTGATCAGCTCTCCCTGCCTGGCCAGCCCTCCCTGTTTCTAAGACTATCAGAGTGGTAGCCCAACATGGCTTTTTTCCATACCCAGCCTGCAGCTTGCTCCGCCCTTCACCTACACCTTCCCAGTGAGGCACCCCCTCTCCTCGTCATCGAGACCGCGTTAAGTCACTTCTTTCCACGAATCCTGGTGAGTGGATTTTCTTCTACCGTACTTGTACAGCAGCACCCTTGCTGCTTCCATACAGTTGCCGCATATGGCGGGGATGCGGCCGTGGCCGTTTTTGAGCTCCCCCCACCATATGCGGTGACCACAGATTCTCCAGTCCAGCTTGGAAGTTTCAGCACCTGTCCTATAAGATGACACCCCACGTACTTTTGAGAAGATTTTCCTGGTTTAAAATGTAGTCTTACATGCCAGAAATTACAGTAGAATGGTGTCTTCTGCATTGATATGCCATCCTCCTATCTTCATCCCTCCTTCTTCTGTGTCCAAGCCTGCTTTTCTGTATGATATTTTCTGCATAGAAGTTGAGCAGATCATAGAATCATAACATCCTAGAGTTGGAATACACCACCAGGGCCATCCAATCCATCTTTTCTGCCATGCAGGAACTCTCAATCAAAGCATCCCCAACAGATTCCCATCCAGTCTCTATTTAAAAGGCTCCTAAAAAGGAGACTCTGCCACCATCCAAAGTAGTGTCTTCTACTGACAAACAGCTCTTACTGTCTAGATGTTCTTCCTAATGTTGAGGTGGAATCTCTTTTCCTGTAGCCTGCATCCATTGTTCCGGGTCCTGTTCTCTGGAGCAACAGAAAACAAGTGAGCTCCCTCCTCAATATGGCACCCCTTCAAATACTTAAACAGGACTATCATGTCACCATTTAACCCTTCTCTTCTCCAGGCTAAACATCCCCAGCTCCCTAAGGTGTTCCTCATAGGGCATGGTTTCCAGATGGTCTCCCTCCTCTGGACATTCTCCAGCTTCTCAACGTCCTTTTTTAATTGTTTTGCCCAGAACTGGACACAGCATTATTCCAGGTGAGGCCTGACCAAAGCAGAATGGAGTGGCACTATTACTTCCCTTGATCTAGACATTATACGTCTATTGATCCAGCTTATAATTGCATTGGCTTTTTTAGCAGCTGCATCACACTGTTGACTCATGTTCAACTTGTGCTCTACTAGGACACTTGGCCCAGAATTGAACCCTGGTCTCCAGAGTCCTAGATCAATGCTCAAACCACTACACCACACTGGCTTGTGTGTGTGTGTGTGTGTGTGTGTGTGTGTGTGTGCGCGTGTATACATACATGCATACACTGAAAATATATATTTTGTATATACACAAAATCAGTGGGAAAATGAGGGCAATAACCATTTAAAACAATAAGAGCAGTGTAAACCATTCTAAAAAACATCCCTATTAAACAGTTGGATAATTGCAAAGGTTAAAGTTAAAATACCATGTATGTATATACATTTTGACGAAGGCTGTTATAAAAACCTTCGGTCGTCTTTTCTTTGGCAAAGTGCGTGATCTCAAATTTCATTTCTGTCTCCTATCCAATTTGCTTTTCTGTCTTCTATCCGCAGTCTGCAACTAACCTTTTGAATTGATTAAAGTACTCAGCTATACAATTGATTAAAGTACTCTCCCATATACGTTATTATTCTGCCCACCGTTATTAGATTTAATGTTTTTATATAATTTTAATTCTGATTGTTTAATTCTTTTTGAGATGGCGTATATGTTTGTAGATTGATTGTTTTCACAAAAAGCGGGATATAAATAAAAGTTTTATTTATCATTTATTTATTAAGCCTTGCCGTATTCCCATGGAGAGGGCAGTGTAGCACATGGAAATAATTTGATCTCTGCCATCATTAAAAGAGAGCCAATATGGTCCAGTGGTTTGGAAGTCAGACTAGGACTCTGGGTGACCGGGATTTGAGTCCTGCTCACCCATGGAAGCCCATTGGGTGACCTTGGGCAAGTCACACACTCTCAGCCCCAGAAAACCCCATGATAAGTCTGCCCTTATTGTACCAAAATAAGGAGGTCTGGTGGCACAGTGGTTACCGTAACTATCACTACTGCAGCCCTAAGGTTATGAGTTCAATCCCAGGCAGAGCTCCAGGGTCCACTCAGCCATCCATCCATTCATAGATAGGTAAAATGAGTACCCAGCCAAGAGAGTGCTGAGTTCACTGATAAGTGGTATAGAAATGTAAACGCTAAAAACAATTTGAAGTGACACAGTACCACTGTGCCACTTGGCATGGCCACATAATTGTCAAGGCACTTGCTCTGAGGTCAGAATGAGGCATCCAGCCATGGTTGATGCTGAGTGTCTTGTTCTGACCTGAGATCAAATGACTCAGAGCAAGTGACCCAGTGGCAGCCACCCCAAGAAGCACAATGGGACATATTGCAGTGGGAGTGCCAGTTAACAAGGGAAGTTGGGGCATCTCTGGGTCCAGACTACTCCCAAGGTATTCTGGTCCATGAAGACAGGGACTGTAGGGTTAGCCACACTGGCCAAATAAAGCAGCTTCTAACCTCTTTGAAGCTTGGCTGTGTAGACAACGCTCAAGGGAAAACCAGGTGGAAATTGACATAAAGCCCCACACCAGGGCTAACAACTGGAGCAAAAAGAAGCTGGGATACTCCGACTCAAGGCAGAAAATGCACACCATTGCAATGGCATACAAACAGCCCAGCATCAGTGCTGGATTGCAGCAGTGCAAAAACACAAAAGTACATCAAACAGGTCAAGTTGCCAATAATGGAATGGATATAATTGCAATACACAAACCAGACAGTTCAACAGTGGGGCATGTAAAGGGGGCCTCCATGATGGTGCTTTGCAATGGATCACTCAGCATACAGGTAGTGCATCACACTTGTGGCTGTATGGCCAATCATAGAATTATAGAATCATAGAGTTGGAAGAGACCCCAGGGCCATCTGGTCCAGCTCCCTGCCAGGCAGGAACTACGCTCAAGGTGAAACCAGGTGGAAATAGACATAGAGCCCCACTCCGGGGCTAAAAACTGGAGCAACAAGAAGCTGGGATATTCTGACTCAAGGCAGAAAATGTGCATCATTGCATCAGCATACAAACGGTCCAGTGTCAGTGTGGGATTGCAGCAGTGCAAAAACACGAAAGTACATCAAACAGGGCAAATTGCCAATAATGCAATGGATGCAGTTGCAACACACAAACCAGACAGTAGGGCATGTATTGGGGGCCTCCATCATTGTGCTTTGCCAATGGATCACTCAGCATACTGGTGCACTGTACAGGCAGCACATCGCACTTGTGGCTGTGTGGCCAATCATACTGGTGGGCATCCAGTGGAATGGCAATCTCCAGGAACACACAGCTAAAACATTCCTGAAAGACCCCCACCTACCCCCACCCTCTGTTTAAAGACCTCCAAAGATGAAGGGTCCACCACCCTTCCAGGCAATCTATTCCACTGTCAAGCAGCTCTTCCAGTCAAGACCAGGATGACCAGACATCCTCCTTTTCCAGAACATGTCCTGCATTTCAACCTTCTGGTCCAGAAGGTATTCCAAAATGCCCTCCATTTGGAGCATCACTGAGAAACATGGATTCATATTTATAGGAGTGGGGTTTTTTTAGCTTTTATTTGGTGATGCTTTACTTTTTTTTTTTTTTTTGAATGTCCTACATTTTACAGTGCCTTGTTCTCCTTTGCAGTTAGGACATCTGGTCACAACTTTCTTCCCAGTGTTTATGAACATTCAGTCATGAACATGAAGATGGAACGGAGAAGACCCCTTAGGTTCAGCTCTTAAAAGCAACAGTTCCCCCCAAGCAGTGGATGAACTGAGGCACTGCTGTGGTGGTTCGGAAGGCAAGAGTTTCCAATGCCTTGGGATGAGCCAAGGTCTGGTCGGTTGGAAATGTTCCTGGCCATCCAGCCCATGAGTGGGCCAGGCCAATCTCTTCATCCCAGGCTCAGCAGACAACAAATATCTCCTTCTTGGAAGCGGAGGTACAGGTTGGACTTGGAGTCCCACAACCCAAGTAAACAGCCAGAAAGGAGGCAGCCTGACCTGGTGATCTCATCTGTTTTTGCCAGTGTGGAAAAGCTGAGGGCAACAGTGTTTGGCCAGAAAATGATGGAGCAGAAAGTAGAAGACTTTAAAGAAGGGGTGTGTGTATTTGTGTGTCTGTGGCATTGCTGTCTGGACTCCACACAGGAAAGGGATGTAAGAGGAGAGGAATAGCCCACCACATCAGGCACTGTGAGGGATGGATTGGAGAAGGGTCTCATTTGGATGAGATGTGGAGGAACCACCAGAAAGTGTCTTGGAAAAAGATGGATGCTGGGGCTCTGCTCTCTAGCTAGGAAGGAACTAGAGAAGATCTTCAAGTGCAAAGAGAGATCACTGACTTACCAAAAGAAAAGAAAGAGATCAAGATATCAAAAGTATGAAAACTAATCACCTGCCATGATGACATGGCTCTTCAAAGCTGCCCACCTAAACCCAAAGTGAGCATGGGGGGTCATGTTCAGATGTACAAAGAAGTCCACCACCCTCCAGAGCGTCAGACGCTTTTGTCAAATAGCTTTTAGAGTAAAACAAAACCAACAAAAAACAAGCTCTTCTTGTGTTTAGGTGGAACTCTTTTCTTGCAAATTTGAGTGATTGATGCATAGAATCCTAGAGTTTGGAAGAGACCTCAAGGTCCTGATCCAGTCCAACTCCATTCTGACATGCAGAGGAACTCTCAATCAAAGCTCCCCATTCATTGACAGATGGCCATCCAGCCTCTTTTTTAAAAATTCCAAAGACGGAGACTCCCATACTTCTAGAGGAGTGTCTTCCCACTACCAAACAACCCTTACTTCAAGGACAGTTCCTCTGAAGGTTGAGGTGGGGAATCTCTTTTCCTGGAGCTTGCATCCATTGCTTCAGGTCCTATCTCTGGGCACGCAGAAAACAACAACTTGCTCCATCTCAATATGGCATCCCCCTTCAAATATTTAAACATCATATCCCCTCTTAACCTTCTTTTCTCCAGGCTGAACCTACCCAGCTCCCAAAGTCATTCCTCATAGGGCGTCGTTTCCAGACCCTTCACCATTTTAGTTGGGTTCTGGGACTTTATCACAACAGCCTGCCGTTCGACCATAGTTGTGCTTTGGCATCATTTGTTATCTCACTTTTCCCCACCATAGCACTTTGCTGATCCATGGTTATGTGATCTGCTTCCCATGCTGCCAAAAGCCATCTTTTGCAGGAAAGGTGGGAATGAGCGATTTTGGCTGCCAAATGCCTCCTGAAACTGGCTGCTGTGTGAATGCTCCTTGACTCGTCGCTCCTGATGACAAATGAGGTGAATGCGACGGTCAGGAGTGCCTGTTATCAGCTTCGGCTGATACGCCAGCTGCACCCTTTTCTGGAAGTAAGGGATCTCGAGACTGTTGTGCACGCGCTGGTAACCTCACGCCTTGACTTCTGTAATGCACTATACATGGGGCTACCCTTGTGCCTGGTTCGGAAACTACAGCTGGTTCAAAACATGGCAGCCAGGCTTGTGTCAGGAACATCTAGAAGGGACCACATCATTCCGGTTCTGAGGTCCCTCCACTGGCTGCCTATTGGTTTCCAGGACCAGTACAAGGTGTTGGTTATTACCTTTAAAGCCCTAAATGGCTCGGGTCCAAGCTGTCTCAGAGACCGCCTCTTCCCATACAATCCTCCCCACGCCCTCCAGTCCTCTGAGAGGAACTTGTTGCAGCCTGAAAAACCGAGGTTTGCGGCAACCTCCTGGAGGGCTTTTTCTGCTGTCGCCCCCAGGCTCTGGAACGACCTGTCAGACGAGATCCGTCAATTAACATCTTTGGACAGCTTCAAAAAGGCTGTCAAGACGGATCTCTTCAGGCAGGCCTTCCCAGACTAAAATATCCCAGCCTCAGGATCTCAGGATCTCCCCCCGCCTCAGTAATGTCTCCAAAGCCCGCTTTTCTTTTCTTTAGAACTGAAGTTGCAGTGGGTTATCGGTTGGTATTATTTTAATTTATTGTTGTTCTAACTAGTTATTGTGGTTTTAATTTAGATATGCAGTTTAATAACTTTTTAAGGGGGGGGGAGGGAAATATATTGTTTTTA
>NC_056522.1:2766337-2788265 GCF_019175285.1 Sceloporus undulatus | reverse complement strand
TTTCTTTAGAACTGAAGTTGCAGTGGGTTATCGGTTGGTATTATTTTAATTTATTGTTGTTCTAACTAGTTATTGTGGTTTTAATTTAGATATGCAGTTTAATAACTTTTTAAGGGGGGAGGGAAATATATTGTTTTTATGCTGTATGTTATTTTAATGTTGTAAACCGCCCGGATTGGTTCACCACAGGGCGGTATATAAATAAAATATTATTATTATTATTATTATTATTATTATTATTATTGTGAGTGATGGGGGAAAGGAGCAGAATCACAGGCATCACACCACGCTCCTACCTGAGAAGTGGAACTGCAATGAGATTGAGAGCCTATTGATGGGTTTTCCCCATCAATGAAAAGGTGCAATACAGAAAGAAATGGAACATAAGGCGGTGGCAGCATCCAGTTCTGGGCACTACAATTCAAAAGGGATGTTGGAAAGCTGAAGTGTGTCCAGAGGAGGGCGACCAAATTGGTGGAAAGGCTGGAAACCAACAAGCCGTATCAGGAGCAACTTAGGCAGCTGAGTATGTTTAGCCTGGAGAAGAGGAAGTTAAGGGGTGATGTGAAAGCCCTGTTTAAGTATATGAAGAGATGTTATGCTGAGAATGGAGCAAGCTTGTTTTCTGCTTCTCCAGAGACTAGGACACGGAACAATGGATGCAAACTATAGGAAAAGAGATTCTAGCTCAACCTTAGGAGGAACTTCCTGACAGTAAGAGCTGCTCAACAGTGGAACACACTCCCTCGGAGATTGTAGTGAAGTCTCCTTCTTTGGAGGTTTTTAAACAGAGGTTGGGTGGCCATGTGTTTGGAGTGCTTGAACTGAGTCTTCCTGCCTAGCAGAAGGGTTCCTGGGGTCTCGTCCAATCTATGGAGTTTATCAGACAAGGGGAATTGGAAGTATAATCCAATGGCAATCTGAACACAATCATGGGGTTTCACGTTATTGCGTGATAACCCACTACACACAAATTCGGGCAATGGGAAGTCAGTCTGAATGCAATCATGTGGTTTCACATTATTGCGTGATAGACTGCCACACGCAAATTCGGGCAATGGCATGCTATTTTCGGGCAATGGGGAGCCAGTTTGAATGCAATGCGTATTCACATAATTGCGCTAAACTAGCGAATGCATTTTGGCCCCACTTTCTTTTCATTCGAATTTAAGAGAAATTCCTCCCGTTTGATAAACGCCTATGATTCTAGGATGGACGCAACATTTTGCTATAAGCCCTGGACAAAGACAATTTTGTCCCTTTAAAATTCCACTTTTCAGCCTAGTGTGAATCCATTTTCTAAAAGGTATCTTTTCACACATTTAAAGATGGCCATCATGCCACCTCTCAATCTTATCAGGCTATACATCCAGACTCCTTAAGCTGCTCCTCAGAGGGCTTGGTGGTTTCCAGATACTTCACCATTTTGGTCGCCCTCCTCTGGACATGCTCCAGCTTATCAATAGTCCTCTTGAATTGTGGAACTGGACACAGGAATCCAAGTGAGGCCTGACCAGAGCAGAATAAAGCAATACTTTCCCTTCCCACGATCTAGACACTATATTTTTACTGATGCAGCCAAGGATTATATTGGACTTTTTAGCTGCTGCATCACACTGTTGACTCATGTTCAACCCGTGGACTATTAAGACTCCCAGATCCTTTTCACACTTACTATTGTCAAGCCATGTGTCACACATCCTATATGACTGAAGCAGAATAGAGTGTAACTACCCGATAGATCATGACCATTGCTCTGAGTATTCTGAAAAAAGAGCATGTTTTCTGCCCCAAAACAGGTTTCCTATTTCTGTACAAATGAATTTTCCCCAGCGATGTTTCCAATGAAGCATTTTGAAAGTTCCCTAATGACGAATTTTATGGCTGTTCTCCTTTTCCTCACTGGGGTTTCTCCAATATCAAGATCCCATTTATTGCCAAGAATGTGACTATGAAGTCAGTCTTCTTCCTTTCCTGAATTACAAGCATGTTCTCAGAATGAAAGTGGGGGATCAGCAGCCCCGGTGGAGATGCGGTCTGCCCATGTGAACCCAGTTTAATCCAACATTTAAGAGGGAAAAATCAGAGAGTGGAGCTCCAGTGTGTTTATGGCCTTTGGGTTTCACCCGTGGGGTGCAGGCGAAAGGAGTCAAGAATCCAGCCTGTCCTGAATCCATCCAAGAATCTGGTTGCCAAGCATAAGGTCCAATTGGAAAAACAACATAGACCAGGGGAGAGAAGAGATTCCTCCAGCTGACTTGGGAAGAGGAGAGGTTTTTAAAAAATAAACATGTGAATAGAACAGAATGTCCAAACCCTGAACAAATGCTAGGCAGAGAGAGCGCCACACAAAGTCTTGCTCAGCTGTTTCATGATAATGACCTCCGTCAGATCTCTTGGACCTTGCATTGGCTCATGTTGCTGGATGCATCCTGTCCATCTTGGCATCGGCCTCTCTTTGCTTTTAGCCCCATGGAAGTGTCATGGCCCAGCCAGCTTGGCGGATGTCTTTGCGTGGGACTGGGTGCAAACGTTTTCACAAACTGGGTTGCCCTTGCCCAGAGGAGCATGACCAAAAGGGTGAAAGATCTGGAAACCACCAAGCCCTACGAGGAGCGGCTTAGGGACCTGGGTTGTTTAGCCTGGAGAAGAGAAGGTTAAGCGGGGACATGATAGCTTTGTTTAAATAGTTGAAGGGATGTCATGTTGAGGATGGAGCAAGGTTATTCTCTGCTGGTCCAGAGAATAGGACATAGAATCATACAGTCATAGAGTTTGAAGAAACCCCAAGGGTCATCCAGTCCAACCCCATTCTGCCATGCAGGAACTCCCACTCAAAGCATCCCTCATAGATGGCCATCCAGCCTCTGCTTAAAGACCTCCAAGGAGGGAGACTCCACTACACTCCGAGGAAGGAGTGTGTTCCACTGTCGAACAGCCCTTACTCTCAGGAAGTTCCTCCTAATGTTGAGCTGGAATCTCTTTTCCTGTACCTTGCATCCATTGCTCTGGGTCCTGATCTCTGGAGCAGCAGAAAAGAATTTTGCTCCCTCCTCAGTATGACATCCCTTCAAATATTTAAACAGTAGTATCATATAATAATAATAACAACAACAATAACAACAACAACAACAACAACAACTTTTATTTATATTTCCCACCTCTCCCTGCAGATTGAGGTGGGATTACAACAATAGAAACAACATTACAAGATAAAAAAACTACAATTTCATATAAAATACACTCAATAAAACAGTAAAACTGTTATCAATACAATACATAGACTAAATCATCATTTAAAATACATATCTTTACAAATAGAGGTGGGATAATTCTAACTCTCTTATAGCAGATTGGGTAGATAGGCCTGCTGGAAGAGATCCATCTTAAGTGCCTTCTTAAAGGCATCTAAGGTGGTAATGAGATGGATCTCCTCTGGTAAGCCATTTCATAATTTAGGAGCTACGGCAGTAAATGTCCTGTGGGAAGTTGTTGTTGCTTACATACTCTAATAAATTCTTCTCAGATGTCCTGAGAGTGGAGCGGATTGTGTAGGGAGAGGCATTCCCTCAAGTAATTTGGTCCCAAGCCATGAAGGGCTTTAAAGGTAATGACCAACACTTTGCGCCCGGAAGCTAATCGGTAGCCAATGAAGAGATTTTAATACTGGTGTTATGTGGTCTGATCTAGATGTTCCAGTGACCAATCTGGCTGCTGCATTTTGCACCATTTGAAGCTTGCAAACTTGTTACATAGGTAGCCGTATGTAGAGCGCATTACAGAAATCTAAATGAGAGATTACCAGTGCAAGTACCACTCTTCAAGGTCCTTTTGGTCCAGGTAGGGACGCAGTTGGTGTATCAACTGAAGTTGGTACCATGCACTGCTGGCCATCATATCCACGTAGGATGATAACTGTAGAGGTGGGTCCAGAAGTACTCCAAACTGTGAACTTTGTCCTTTAAGGGAAGTGTGACCCTGTACAGAACAGGTTGACAAAATAGCGTCCCTGGACTTGGGGTATCTATCGCAAGTACCTCCGTTTTCTCTGGAAACCTCTTAACCTCTTCTCCAGGCTAAACATCCCCAGCTCCCTAAGCCGTTGCTCATAGGGCTTCATGGTTTCCAGACCCTTCACCATTTTAGTCGCTCTCTTTTGGACACGCTCCAGCTTGTCAACATCTTTTTTGAACTGTAGTGCACAGTATTCCAGGTGGGGCCTGACCAAAGCAGAACAGAGTGGCACTATTACTTTCCACAATCTAGACACTATGCTTCTATTGATGCAGCCTAAAATCACAACGGGTTCAAGATACAGGAAAAGAGATTCCACTTCAACATTAGGAAGAACTTCCTGACAGTAAGCTGTTCGATGGTGGAAGATGCTGCTGCCTCGGAGGGTGGTGGAGTCCTCTTCTTTGGAGGTTTTTATACAGAGGCTGGATGGTTATGCGCTGGATGGTGTCTTTCTGTATGGTAGAAGGGACTGGACTGGATCACCTTTGGGGTCTCTTCTAACTCTGGGATTCTCTGGACTCTTTCACATGGCAAAAAGTGATGGGAGTGCGGGATGCTCCTGTCACTCGCGCAATCGCTTGAAAATTATCAGATGACGTAGCGTGACATCACATAATTGCAGCATTATCCCACGAACAAAGAGTGCCGTATATACTCGACTGTAAATTGACCTCATGTATTAGTCGAGGGCAGGTTTTGGGGCCAAAATTATGGCTTTTGATATGACCCATGGATAAGTCGAGGATAAAATTTAGAGGCATGCAACAAAGGATGTAAAGGATGAAATTTAATGTCTTCATACAGAAATGTCTTAATCAGATCCTTTTAAGCCCAATTCCTCTTGGCACTCTTTTGAGCGGAAGCACCAAGGAGGTGCCACCACTGCCACTTTCCCACCCAAGCATTCAAAAAGTCCAAAAGCAGCAGCATTGTGGAAAGAGTAGGCGAGGTTGGTGCTTCTTTTGGTTGCTCCCAGGATGAACTAAGCTCATACCTTTTGCCACTCTACTCACAGAAGGAGAAAAGTTCAAATACTTCTTACATTGACCCACGGATAAGTCGACCCAGCTTTTTGTGGTCAATTTTTTGACAAAAATTTCTAGACTTATACATGAGTATACTGTATACAGTAATTTTGCACTGCTTTTCATTCATGATAGTGATGGAACATCCCGCTATGCTCCTGTCGCTTTTTACCGTGTGAAAGAGTCCTGTGATTCTATGAAATCCCCCCGGAGCAACTGGAGGACTCTTCCCAACTTGCCAGCTCTTCTGAGCTTTCCCAGGGCAACTCTGCAGAGTTTTTTATAGCTAGAAACCTCTCTGGACTAGAAGCCCTTTTGCGCTCTCTCTATCAATAACACTCCTTACTTGTGGGACATGTGCCTCTGATGAATGGCGCCTGTGTCTAATGTGTACATCTAAACAAACCAACTAATAATACTGAGCGGTGATTATTATATTTATGTCCAGATGGTTAGGAATGTCTCTTAACAGGTGGTTGGAACATGTTACTTCCTACATCTCAAGGCCGGTGCTGAGCATCTGGTGAGGATAAGCGTAGTCAGATGCCAAGGTTATACAAGTTTAGCAGCAAAAACAGAGAGTCAAGCCATCTTCTCTTCATTTGTTCTGGCTTTCCCTGTGGCTGAAGGAGAGGACTCCAATGTCCTCCTTGCATGAGAAGATCAGTCGCCTTAATTTGAGAGGGACAGGCCTGGTTAATCCTCTGCCATCCACACTTTTTCAGCTGCATTTAAAATGTCCTAGCTTTCCTTTCACTTTCTCTCTTTGTCCCCAGTTTACTGTCATTGCTGCAAACTCAGTTCAGAATGCAAAAGTAGTTTGGAGTCCATTAACTCAGAACAGGGGGCAGAGAGGAGAAGAACAGTGAATCCTGCCCTTCGCAGGAGGCTTTTACTGAAACTTATGAGTCCAGTTGGCCCTCCATATCCACAGATTTCCTTTTTGGATTCAAGGATCCATGGATTGAAAATATTCCCAAAAAATATAAATTCCAACAAGCAAAGTCAAGGAAATTTAATATCCATTTGCAATTCAAAGAAGATGTCCTTGCAATCCAGCAGGTCTCCTTCCTTGGTGAAGCCGCAGGCTCCTATGGAGGTAGAGAATACTGAATTTCTCAAGAAGTTTTCGTGTTTTGCATCAGGAAAACTTTAAGTGATGTAGAGATAAAGCATGACGATTAATTCCAATATTAGAAAAATAGCTTTACCTTTGTTGGAGACAGACATCTCAGATGGCAAGGTCCCAGTCTCTGGCTCTCTCTTTAAAATTCACCTGTGACAGCTAAAATGCGGTGTCTTGAAATCCAAAAGGTTTATTGTGCTTATAGAAAACCTTATAGTGTAATGTGTACTCTGCAAATAATAATAATAAAAAAACAGTCCTGGGGGGACACAGAATGAGAATAAAAAACAAAATCTGCAAAATATAGCTATTACGAACCAAAGTTGTCCTTGCTAAGTGGGGAATGCTAAAAAGCAAACAGTTTGTCTGTTTATTGGCATGATCCAAATTCTAGATCTGTCCAAAGTCTAATTATAGCCAAGATCTTCCATTGTGCTTGTGGAGTGTATATTTGCAATCCCTCAATTACTGCATGGCGAGTCTATACCTAGGTAAGCATTGTTGTTATTGTTGTTGTTGTTGCATGCCTCCAAGTTGTTTCCGACCCTAAGGCTAGGCTATCATGGGGTTTTCTGGGGCTGAGAGCGTGTGACTCACTAAAGGTCACCCAGTGGGTTTCCATGGCTGAGTGGGAAACTGAACCCTGACCTCCAGAGTTGTAGTCCTAAGCTTTACCCTCCAATATTTCACAGATGAAACCTGGGACACATGTGGCAAAGCAAAGCGGTCAAGATGGGAAAGGTTATAAATGAGGAAGAATGGACAAACTAAGAGAAACTGCAGCAGTTTGCTTTTGTCTGGGTCTACTGGGAAGGGCAAGATTCCTTTCCATTCCTTTCCTTCCCTCTGTATTATAATGCTAATACTAATAATAACCAGGAATAATTTTAATAATAATAATAATAATAATAATAATAAAATTTTATTTGTAGCCTGCCTTTCCAATGATCAAGGCAGGTAACAGCATATAAAAATTTAACAATATATAATCCTTAAAACATACAATAAACATTAATCATTAAAACATCAACAACTGCTACATACACTAACATCTCCAGCTGGCACAATAGTGCAATAGAGAGGGGAGGGTGGGAGTACTTCGGGGTATTAGGGGTATGCCTGCTGGAACAGGTGTGTTTTGAGCCCCTTTTTAAATTGGTCCAGAGAGGTGGCCGAGCGGAGCTCGCTGGGGAGCAAGTTCCAGAGCTTAGGGCCAAGATGGAGAAGGCCCTGTGAGTGGTGGTGGAATATCTCGCTTCCAGAACTCTTAATAATAACCAATTATAGCCCATCTTTCTCCTAATAATGGGACTCAAAGTGGCTAATAACATTTCAAACAACATAAATTAAAAACACCACAAAAAGTAAATGAAAGCATAAAATATACAATTAAAATAATACATTAAAACAATTAAAAACACTGGATACTAATATCAAGAGAGGAAATTATATTTAAACATTAGGAGGTACATCTTGACTGTAAGCGCTATTTGACTGCGGAATCATGGAATCATAGAATGATAATCATAGAATCATACAGTTGGAAGAGACCACAAGAGCCATCCGGTGCAACCCCTTCTGCCATGCAGGAACTCTGAATCAAAGCATCCCTGACAGATGGCCATCCAGCCTCTGTTTGAAGACCTCCAAGGAAGGAGACTCCACTACACTCCGAGGAAGGAGTTCTTCCTAATGGTGAGATGGAATCTCTTTTCCTGCAGCTTGCATCCATTGCTCCACGTTCTAGTCTCTGGAGGAGCAGAAAACAAGCTTGCTCCATCCTCAGTATGACATCCCTTCAAATACAGTTGCGCCTCGCCATACGCTGCCTTTTTATAGGCGGCTTTGAGCATAGGCGCTCAAAGCCGCCGGCGCACGCGGGGAGGAAGGGGCGGCGCGTCCCATTCAATTGAATGGGTGCGCGCACCCGTTGTGCCCTGTGCGTGCCCGTGCCACTGCGCATGAGCCCCATTGTTTCCAATGGGGCTCGAGCATAGGCGGAATTCGCCTTACGCGGAGGGATCCGGAACGGATCCCCTGCGTAAGGCGAGGACCCACTGTACTATCATATCATATGAGAAAACAAATTGGAAACGGAGCCAGAGAGCAGCAGTTTTCTTTGTACCTTACCACATGATGTCATAGCTTTTCATTTCTCATCATAAAAGTGAGTCTTTTGTCACACTGGAAAAATCTGTTTGACAAAAGACATGCTTTTCCAACTGTCTCCCGTGGGAAGAGAACTCAAGTGCTACAGCATCAAGCAGTAAATGCATGGAGAAAGCTGCTACTCTCTGGCTCCATTTCCACTTTGTTTTGTGATGCCATAAAGCAGTAGATCGCATAGTTGCAATGCTATACATCAGAATCTAGAGAATCCAGAGCAGGTCCAACCAACTTGTCTAGAGCTGGGAAATTATTTTGATCTTCATTGAAAGAAGGTTTAGACCCATTTTGTTGTGGTGGTTGTTATTTTAATGATTCTTCCGCCCCTTTAGCCAGCCTTGTTTCCAGCAAGGGATCTCAACCAAACAGTTTTAAAATCTCAACACCAGGCACTTTGTGCCAGGAAAGGTGGAAAGTGTGAGGCAGTTGGGAAGCCGTGTTTGCAGCTGAGAGAGAGAGAGAGCGAACAAGTTTCTCAGAAACAGGGGCACATGTGGAGAGATATTTTCGTTTCTTAAAAAGTCCCCCTTTCCCAGCCTTTCTCCCTCTCACACACATCACATCTAGTGGGACCGGAGGTGGTGACACAGAAGAGATTAAAAGTGATGGATGGATGTGTCGAGTGGAGAAACTCCGTGGAGTTCTTATGGAGCAAATGCTGCAGGGAGACTCTTGAGCGTTTTTGTTGTATTTAGTGTTTAAGAGCATAGCAGGATGGCTGCTTGCCTTGGCCTTGATCAGGAAGAAACACAAAACGGAACTGTAAGGCAAGCTCATGTTTTTCACAAGTATGTACTCCACTATCAGTCAACCTCGTGTATAAGTTGAGGGCATGTTTTGGGGCCAAAATTATGGATTTGATATGACCCATGGATACATCAAGGGCAAAACCTAGGGGCATATAGCAAAGGATCTAAAGGATGAAGCAAAGCAAAACAATGTCAATGAACTTAGAAAATTCCAGAACACATGGCTCTTTGTGCTCAGTGTCCTAAGGCTGGATGGATGAGAGACTAGAAGAGGTCAGTGCTTCCAGGACAGACTATACTCTTGCCTTTCACCAGGGGATGGTTCCTTCTTTTAAATAAGAGTTGAGATACAGTACTTACATTGACCCATGGATAAGTTGACCTAGGTTTTTTACATCAATATTTTTACTAAAATTTCTAGACTCATATATATGTATATACAGTATTCCCCCCCCCTCCGTTTTAATACAGAAGCAACCACATACCCATAGGTAATGCCCAATGTTGGCATATAAATCCTTGAGTATTTCATTCTCACATGCAAAGATGAATAAATACAGTTGGTTTGTCCCTATTGTAAAAGAAAAGGAACATTTCTCTCTGTGTGTGTACACCTGCCTTCAAGTTGCCTGTTGATTTATGGCAATCCCATTCATTTCAGAGGGATCTCTTAGGCAAAGACTAATCAAAGGTGAGGTTGCCAGTTCCTTCCTTTGAAATACAGCCCATAGCAGCTGAGATTCATTGGTGGTCTTCTATCCAAGGACAAACCAGGGCTTACCCTAATTAGTTTCCAAGATAAGATGGGATCTGATGCCTTTGGGGTATTTTGGCCCTGTGTTGTACCATGTGCCTATGTGTCTTCAAGTCGCCTGTCGATTTATGGCAGACTCATAAATTTCAGAGGGTTTTCTTAGGAAAGGAATCCTCAGAGATGGTTTTGCCAGTTCCTTCCTCTGAAATATTGCCTTCAGCACTTGTTGATGGTCTTTTTGGCAGCCCATGGCATATGCATAACTCTCCTCCTTCAAATGAGTTGACTTTAAATGTCAGCATTCTTCACTTTTTAGCTTTTATGACCATGCAAAGAAGCTGGAAATGAGAAATCATGCATGACCTCTTCAGTATTCCCAGGTACAGAAGACATTTTTAGGGATGGGAGCTGAGAAAGTAGTGTCCTGCATCATCCACTAAAATGCTGAGCTTTCTGCAAGGCCATGCAAGTACCCCTGACAGCGCCGTTGACCAGAAGATACAGGGTTTCACTGGAGCTGAAGTAACTGTGGACAAACACAAAACAGCCGTTTGGTGCCTCAGTTTTGCCGCAGCTCAACCTTTTTCTTTGGAGGTCTTTAAAAGCGACATTGGATGGGCATCTTTCAGGAGTGCTGTAGTTGCATATTCCTGCATCGTAGGGGATTTGTCTAGATGACCATTGAGGTCCCTTCCAGTTCTCAGAATCTGTGAAATTGGGACACATGGAGCCTGTTGCACAAATGCAAAGATGCACCAACAAATTTACAGCGCTATATAAATAAAGGTTAATAATAATAATAATAATAATAATAATAATAATAATAATAATTGTGGCTGTTAGACATGCTAGCTATCGTTGATGTGAACCTCTGTCACCAGGCAGATGGGTTCTAGAGTCCTTGTCAATATCACAGCCAGATTTTAACAGCTGTCCAGAGGCATAAGAAGGGTTATGTTCTATGGAGCCAATGTCATGTAATGGTTTGAGCATTGGGCTACGATTTTGAAGACCAGGGTTTGAATCAAGGGAGCCCTGGTGGTGCAGTAGTTACTGTATATACTCATCTATAAATCGACCTCATGTATAAGTCAAGGTCAGATTTTGGGCCCAAAATTATGGATTATACCATGACCAATGGATAAGTCAAGGGTAAAACTTGGAGGCTCCTTCAGTGTGTGTCTGTGTGCATATGGCAAGAGAGACTCTCATTGAGGGTTTTTGCTTCTTCGTTTCAGCTTTGGTTTCAGCCAGTTGCGCGGGTGGGAAAGGGACTCTTAAACAAACAGCAATGTCACTCACTCACCCAGGACTCTTTCTGCTTGGCTCTTGCTTGCAAAACTCCTCTCTACGCCGCATGGGGAAATCTGAAAGAGCTGCTATCATTTTTCCATAGTGACCCATAAATAAGTCGACCTCAGATTTTGGGATCAATTTTTAGGCATAAATTTGTAGACTTATAGACAAGTATATACGGTAGATATAGTAATCGTTTTTTGCTTAGTCCAACGAACATTGCAAACAACATCCACGCTTTCATGCAGTTGCAAGATCATAGTTGAAATTGACTAAATAAAATATATGCCTAAGCTTAAGATAAACACCTTCTATTATAAAATAGGTCACATTGCAGTAACAAGTTCCAAGTTGAAAACAAATGGAAATGGAAATGCAAAGTATGCCATTTCCCTCTAGACTGGTCCCCTGACCCCAGTAAATCTGTATTTCTGTGACGGTTCCATTGTGTAGAGCAGGTGGGAGGACAGAGTCTGCATCTACACTGTAGAATTAATGCAGTTTGACACCGCTTTAAGTGCCGCGGCTCAATGCTATGAAATCCTGGGATTTGTAAGGTTTTTTTTAGCCACAACAAACTACAAATCCCAGGGTTCCAAAGGATGCACTCATGGCAGTTAAAGCAGTGTCAAACTGCAATAATTCTGCAATGAAGATGAGTATATATGGTAAATGTCTGTACTGCAGCCACAAGGTTGTGAATTCGATCCCAGGCAGGGCTCAAAGGTCCACTCAACCTGGCATCATTCCGTAGGTCAGTAAAATGAATATCCAGTTTGTTGAGAGCAGTTAGCTCACACATTGTAAACTGCTTAGAGAGTGCTTACTTCACTGATAAGCAGTGTAGAAATGTACATGCTATTGCTATAATGGCTGAGCAGGGAATCTCACTCCTACTTATCTATGGACTTGTGTGTGTCTGTGTGTTGTGTGCGTTCAACTCATTTCCAACATATGGCAACCGTAAGGTGAACTTATCACAGGGTTTCCTTAGCCAGATTTGTTCAGAGAGAGTTTGTTTTTGCCATCCTTTGAAGCTGAGAGAGTGTGACTTTTCTAAGGTCACCTAATGGGTTTCCATGGCTGAGGAGGAATTTGAACTCTGGTCTCCAGAGTCACTCAAACGACTATGCCACACAGTCTCTAAATCTTGCTTAGCCCTAAATCCAGAAGGCTTTCAAGCTGTTGCTGCTTTCCATGTTTGTGTATGTGTGTGTGTGTGTTTGTGTGAACATCCCACATGTGTGCACATGCTCCTCCCCGTAATTTGAACCAAATGTGCTCCATTAAGATCGCCTGCTTGTTCTATAAACAAGGGCTTGCATCACCAGAGGAGCCATCCAGGCCAGGCGGAGTCTCATAATATTTGCAGTAATTACTCTCTTATTATTATTGCATGGTTGGGTTTGGCTCTCCTCCAGACTTGCTCCAGGCTTGCTCTCGGCCACGGGCAATAAATTTTTTAAAACCCTAGCAATTAAAAAATAAAAAATGAAAATGAAAATAATAAAAGAGAGAAGGGGGGGATTGCAACCATGTCCCCTTTGCATCTGGATCTTTATTGTGTGTAGTAAAAAAAAAAGGAGCTTAATTACGAGAGGCTGGGGATTTTGGAACCAGGGAGGTGAAAGTTGTTTTTGCAGCATCTGGCTTAAATTGCTGGAAGTTCCGGGCCCAGAAACGTCTGTAACCCAAAGAGAGAGTGGGATCCCCCCTTCAGCCACGTGAACCTTTCCTTCCCTCCCTCTTGTTTCTTAGAATTAGTCCCCGCATCTCGCCCTCGGATCCTGGCCATGGGCTGTGAAAAACACACACTAGTTGCCTCGCAACGGAACATGTGCTTCTGTCACGAGAGTGAGATGTTGGTTGCCCAGAAGAGGGTCCAGAATTAGCAGAAACGACAGGAGCAAGCGGGAAAAGAATACATCATTTATTTCTGCAGAAGTCATGGTCCTCGTTTTGGGTGAGAGATCCCAAGGGAAATGACAAGGTAGTTTCAGAATCCAGCTTGCCGTATATACTCGACTATAAGTCGACCTCGTGTATATGTCAAGAACAGGTATTGGGGCCAAAATTATGGATTTTCATATGACCCACAGATGAGTCGAAGGTAAAATTTAGGGGCATGTAATGAAGGATGCAAAGGACGACGCAAAGGAAAATAATGCCAAAGAACTTACAAAATTCCAGCAGACAGAACTATTTGCCTTCATAAGGTTGGAGAGACGAGAGAGTAGAAGGAGGTCAGTGCTTCCAGGGCAGATTAAACTCTTGCCTTTCCGCACAGGATAGTTATATGTCTGATTTAAAGTGCAGTACTTACATTGACCTGTGGATAAGTCGACTCTGATTTTTTTGAGTCAAGTTTTAAATCTAAATTTCTACACGTATACATGAGTATAAACAGTATATATCTTTTGGCAAGTTATTTTCTCACATAAACAGCTGTGGACATTTAAATACCATAGAATCAGTGATTTCCAGACTTTGATCTTCCAGGTGTTTGGGACTTCAGTGCCCAGAAAGCCCCAACCGACTTGGCCAATAGTCAGGAGTTAATTTCCCATGCAAGCCAAATAATGCTCTAAATTCTACAACGTAGACTCCAACCATCCATGGAGAGAGAAACCGAGAGGGTTCAGGAAAGGAAGAGGCACCAGAGACCAAATTGCAAACATACAATGGTTAATGGAGTGCACCAAGGAATTCCAAAAGAAAATCAGCACATGCTTTATAGACTACAGCAAAGCCTTTGACTGCATAGATCACAAAAGGCTATGGAACACCCTTAAAGACATGGGGGTGCCAACACATTTGACAGCCTTGATGTGGATAGTCCTGAATCTGTACTCAAAACAAGAGGCGACTTCTGTTAGAACAGAATATGGAGAAACAGAATGGTTCCATATTGGCAAAGGGGTCAAACAGTGAGAATCGTGTGAAAATGTTAATTGCGATTGCCTGATTTTCACATGATTTTTGCCTTTTAAACCCCCGATTTTCCCCGTGTGAGAAAGCCCCTAGTCCAACATTCAATCCACTATACCACCCTGGTTCACATCTTCAGGTAGGAGGAAGATGTAGTTGATGGGAAACGTAGAAGGAAAGGCAATATCAAAGTCATGGAAGAGACCCCTGGCAGTCCTTAGTGATCAGGATTTTATGATGGATGGGAGACCGCCAATAAATCCCAGGTGCTGGAGTCTCTGTTTCAAGGGAAGAAGCTGGCAAAACTCTTCTGAGGATTCCTTGCTTGAGAAAACCCTACAAAATCCATGGGGCTGCTATAAGTCAGTAGAGTACTTGAAGGCAGGTACATAATAAATTACACTTAACTAAGGAGTCTAAATACCTTAAAAGGCACCAGATCCTCCCTCATTGTGGAAGGTAAGCAAGATCACCCTATTTATTCCTTGGATGAGAGACTGCCAAGGAATCCCAGGTGCTGTAGGCTCTATTTCGGAGGAAGGAACTTCAAAAACATCCTTGCCTCACCATAGGTCAACTGAAGACTTAAACATTCCCAGCAATTCCCCAAGTCTCTCCTCATAAGGCAGGCCTGTACAACATACAGCCCGGGAGGGGGCACATGCAGCTTGCCAAAGGATTTTGGGAGCAAGGATGTGGAATAACTTCAAGGCTGAAGAGAGGGACATGCGGAGGATGAGGATAGGCAAACACTTGCCCTGCAAGGCTTCTCCGCTGCCCAGATTTCTCCTGAAGAGACATCCAGGTAGAGGAGAAGGATGGGCAGCAGAGGAGGAGGATGGAATGAATTATTAGTAATAATAATGAATAATTTATTAAAACCTATCTGCAGCCCAAAGTAGTTTAGCCTATTTTTATTTTGACCCCTACCTACTGCCAAGTTGTGCAGGTCTGTCATAAGGCAGGGTTTCCAGACCCTTCACCATTTTTGTCTTTGGATGGGAGACCGCTGGAATATCCCAGTTGCTGGAGGCTCTATTTCAGAGGAAGGAACTGCAAAAACATCTCTGACAAATCCTTGCCTAAGAAATCCCTATTAAATTCATGGGGTCGCTGTAAGCCGACAGGCGACTTGTTGGCACATATACACACTTCCACAGTACAGTACTAATGTCAGCTTTCTTTTCTCTGGTTGTCCTTCCGCAGTCTTTTTCGTTTCTGTGGCTGCGCTCAGTAGATGGAGACCACATGTGTTTTTAGTACCCACTCAGGGCAGGTGAAGTTTTCCCCCAGTACCAATTCCTAATAAAAACCATTGCATGCTTTTTCGAGCCCATACCATCCATAGCTGGGAAGAGATAAGAAACATGCCTCTCTTTATTTGACCTCAGTTCTAGGAAAAGTCAATTTTTGTCTGAAGCAATTTGTTCTGCAAAACAATTGGAGGCATCTTTGTTTTAAAACAGACTCACAGAACAGAACCAGTCAGCTAAGAGTGCATCTGCACTGCAAGGAATGCAGTTTGACACCACTTTAACTATCCTGGCTGTGGAATCCTTGGATTTGTAGTTTGCTGTGGCACAAGAGGTCTGCCGATAGGAAAACGAAAGGCTAAATAGCTCGCAAAAACTGCAAATCCCAGAATTTCATAGCATTGAGCCATGGCAGTTAAAGGGGTGTCAAGGTGTATTAGTTCTGCAATATAGATGCAGCCTAACAAGTTTATCACACTGGGGCTAATTTTGGCATTAAGGAGAGATTAAAGTGCATGTAAAGCATCCCGCAAATAAAGCAAAAATGGTGTGTAATTGCATGAATGATTATCATATGCAATTGCGCAAATAAAGCGATGTCAGAAATGCATTGTTGCTGAAATCCCCAAAGTAAAAAAGATGTGTGTTAATGCTTCTTTGTGACTACTTTAATTGTGGGTTTTGTGCAACGTCGTGTTAAATTGTTTCGCGTAATTACATGATTATCCCAGGATAAACTCCCGATCTCCTTTGTGTGATAAACTCCAAAGTCTTAGTTGGCGTTTGCATCGCAAGGCAGGATTCAGAGCTTGTCGATGTTACTTTTGTGGACTATAGCTCCCAGAACAATGGAGTTTTTGCACCATTTAAAAAAGCTATTTGTGCCGTTCTATTTTCAACCCCTTTCCTAAAGCTCCTAAGTAACACTTTGACTTCATTTGTCATCCCGTTCCATTTCCCGAAATACTTTTCTTTCCAGGTGGGCGTCGAGGGTCCATTTCTAGTTCGGAAGAAATTGGGTTGTACAGAATAGGCATGCAGTATAATTGCAGTATAGGTTTACAGTCAACAGTTTTTTAAAATTGCAATGTATTTGCAGTATATTTTTACATGCCATCCTTGTGTGGCAAACTGGGCAAGGTCTTGTTTGCTGCTTTTCTGGTAGGTGTCCGCTTTTTAAAAAATAAGGGGGAAATGGCACCTGCGTTTATGTTTTGCCAGCCACTCTTGTTCTAATTATTGTTTGTGCAGAAAAGGGTGGAAAGTGGCGGTAGAAGTGCAAAAGCAAGTGAAAATATATATATTCTTAAAAAGCTGATGACTTCGGCATGTTGGCTTTTGAATCCTGTCTCCAAAACCAGAAACATTGCTTTCTTTCTTATCCCACTTCCAAATCTATTCTGTGCAAGTTTAGTGCAACATTGGGAGGCATATTTTGTCAGGGATGATGGGAGTTGTAGCTCTTCACCTCTGGCTTGAACTCACCACCTGGTTGTGCACCGCGCTGACCAGTTTTGGCCAGTGGTTATAGCTTAGCAGAGTTACAGAGAATAGGCTGAAGACCCCGACAAACTCTCCAAGCCTTCTCACTCTTGCTTCCACAGAAGTCTTCACCCTTCTTCAGGATCCAGCTGGTTCTTGTAGCTTCACCCAAGACACCAGACAACTCAGTAGTCTTAAATAAAAGATCTACTTTATTCTACTATATACAGCTCCAATACTATCCAACACAACAATACTCTACTCCTCACTATCCACTCTACAATCCACTCTACAACCCACAAAATACATTGGGATGCATAGTCCTTATTATAGTCAAAGCATGGTACCACCCACTGTTGTCTGTTTCCACCCAGTAGGCGTGTACATCATTCTCATTGGTTCTCTTGGTTCATCCTACAATTAATGATTTCATCATCTCAGCCTTGACCACTTAACAATGGTCAGGTGTGTCCAATTATCCACTTTACATTTCTTGTCCTTGGCATTCAGGACTTGTTAATTGTATTACCATTTACACCTGTGTGGTTCTCAATTGGCTTCTGCTGAGTCACCCTGACTCTCACATACATGTTTTATTTCATTCACTGTATATCCCATGTTGCTTTTTTCTTAACATATTTTTATTTACGTTGTTCGACTGGATGCATTATAGCATGCTTTTCCCTTCCTTCCATGAATTAAAGCCAGGCTGCATCTACATTGCAGAATTAATGCATTTTGACACAGCTTTAACTGTCATGACTCCATCTTACAGAATCTAGAGATTTGTAGTTTGGTGTAGTATTCAGCTTATTCTGTCAGAGAGCTCTTGTTTCACCAAACTACAAATCCCTCGGATAGAGGCATAGCACTTGAAGCTGTGTCAAACTACTTTTATTTCTGCAGTGTGGATACACCACTAGGCAGGTTCATATTGGGAGATTTGATGTAAGGAAGATGATAGTGTAGTTTATGTGAATAAATCTTTACCCAGAAAACTCCATGGGTAGGTCTACACTGCAGAAATAAAGCAGTTTGATACCACTTTGACTGCAAAGGCAGTTCAATCCTGCGATTTGTAGTTTTGTGAGATATTTAGCCTTCCATGTCAAAGAGTTCTGATGCCCCATTGTTGCTGTTCTTGTTGTTTGCTTCTCCAGCTTATGCCAACCCTAAGATTTGTTCAGAGGGGGCTTGCCATTGCCATCCCCTGAGGCTGAGAGAGGGTGACTTGCCCAAAGTCACACAGTCGGTTTACATGGCAGAGCTGGGAATCGAACCCTGGTCTCCAGAGTGATAATCTAGCATTCAAAGCACTATGCCATGCTGGCTCTAGAAACTACAAATCCCTGGATTTCATAGCATGGAGCCATGGAAGTTAAAGTGGTGTCAAACTGATTTATTTCTGCAGTGTGGCAACAGCCTGTGAAAGGGTTCCCAAACTCTGGAATCAAAAGTGCCTAACCCTTGCTGATCTGGGTCTCTTAAAGTCTGCAATGGGCTTTTGTGTTTTGCAAGGAGTGATTGGCAGCTCCCTTGACACCAAACAGGTCCAGCTGCCTGTGTCCTAATCCAGACCGCCTACAAGCCTCAGATGGAGTCAATTATAGCAAGGAGAGTGCAATCCAGGCCCCAAATTACCAATTGAGAGAATGAAATGGGCCATTAAGCAATTAGGAGGAAGAAGGGAGCAAGGGAGGATGTGGTGCAAGTGAGTGGTTTGAGGCTTCTCAAAAGAGTGTGGACTCCTTCTGCAGCTGGGCTGCTAAATCCCAAGGAAACACTCAAGTCCTTTGCATTTGGCACTTCACACCCAAAGAGCCAGACCAAACGGAGCAAAAGGAGTCAGTCCGAAACTTTGCTGGAAAGTTACACTATACAGTTAGCCCTCCGTATCCACAGATTTTTTTTTAATCCAGCATCAATGGTTTGAAAATAATTTTAAAAATGTATAAATTCCATCAAGCAAACCTTGACTTTGCCATTTTATACTAGGGACACAATCTTATGGTACCCATTGCATCTCATGGTACTTGAGCATTCATGTATTTTGGGTCCTGGAACCAAACTGCAGTGGATACCAAGGGCCCACTGCATATATGTTTCCATATCACAAAGCATTGGTATAACTACTGTCAGACTTCGTCCTCTGTTCCCTTATCTGTTGGAGTTCCCCAGGGCTCTGTTCTGGGCCCCCTTCTGTTTTCTCTCTACAAACTGTCCTTAGGTAAACTCATTAGCTCTTTTGATTTTTCCTACCTAGGGTTGCCATAACCTGGCTGCACCCGGGAATTTCCCGATTTTGGGGGCCCCGGGCCCCTCCCGGCACGAGTGCAGCCCAAAAACCGGGACCCCCCAGTTGCAGCCAAGTTGCTGCAGCCTGCAGGGCCTCGCTGTCCTCCTCCTCGGGGAGGCGGGGAGGAAGTGGAGGGCAGCGAGGCCTGCCTGTGGCGGAGGAGGCGCCTCCCGCGTGCCCGCACCACCCTCCTCCTCCGCCCCCTCGCTCCCAGGCTTCGCGCCCGCCCACATGGAGGAGGCGAAGACGGACGGAGCCAGCGCCTCTTGCGTGCAGGTGCGCGGGGAAGAGGGGGCGGAGGAGGCGATGGAAGGTGGTGCAGCCGCGCAGGGAGGCACTGGCTCCGTCTGCCTTTGCCTCCGCGCACGGCTGCGCCACTCATCTCCTCCTCCACCCCCTTTTTCCCAGGCCGCGTGGCCGCGTGGAGGAGGCGAAGCTGGAGGCGGTTTGCCTCCTGCGCACAGCTGCGCGCCACCCTCCCCGCTTCACGCGCAGCCGCGCGCCACCCTCCTCCTCCGCCCCGTCCGCCCCAGCCCCCAGGCGAATGGAGGAGGGGGAGAAGGAGGGGGAGGAAAAGGAGGAGGGGGAGGAAAAGGAGGAGGGGAAGGAGGTGGTGAGTGAGTGGCCAGAGAGGCCTCAAGGTGGGGTTTTTTTTTGGGGGGGGGGTGCTTTTAATGCTAACAAGTCTCCCTTACTTTGACAGTGATAGTGTGGTGGTGATGATGATGAAGTCAGCTTGAGAGGCATGCATGCACTGTTTCAGAAGCTGAGAGAGTGTGACTTTCCAAAGTGCCTTTTCTGTGTGTTTTTGGTTCTGAGGCATGGTCAATGTAAATTGCTGTGATTTTTACAAACTCATGCGCAGTGAAGAAAAACCAAAGTCCCTTGACACACACTTTTGAGAAGTACACTTGGTGCAAGAATTGTGAAACCACCTTGACATATTCAATATGCATAGCCATGTTAAACCATGCTAAGTGTTAAACCCAAGGGGTTTGGTTATGGGATAAGCCTCTGATGCAAGAGGCCATGTTCAGTAAAGCCATGTGAAATGCCCAAATGTGCTGTTGTGTGCGTTTTGGAATGGAGGTCGGGGGTGTTTTGCCAGAAAGGGAAGTCCATTTCTGCCATCTGTCTAGAAATAATGCCCAAATGTCCTCCATTTTGATCATGCCTAAGAAACAGGCATTTATATTAACATTTTTTTAAAAAATCAATTTTTTCGTGTGTCCTCCGTTTTTTAAAAATGTGTCCTACATTAGAAAAATTTGTCCTACATTTGTCCCGGTTTGGAGGTCCTGACTTATGGCAACCCTATTCCTACCATCTGTATGCCGATGACACCCAGTTGTATCTTTCCACCCCTGACCTTTCTCCAAGGCTTGAACCACAAGTTTTGTCTTGTCTCACAGCTGTCTCACAGTGGATGCGCCATCGGCATTTGAAGCTCAACATGTCCAAGATGGAGCTTCTTATCTTTCCACTTAAGTCCACCCTTCAATACTCCTTTTCTGTTTCTGTTGATGACATTTCTGTTCGACCAGTCCAAGATGCCCACAGCCTCGGTTTCACTTTTGATTCCTCTCTGTCTTTTATTCCCCACATCCAGGCCACAGCCAAAGCCTGTAGATTCTTTCTTTACATTGCCAAAATCCGTCCATTTCTCTCGACCTCCACTGCTAAGAGTCTGGTCCACGCTCTGGTGGTCTCCCAACTAGATTACTGCAACTTCCTTCTAGCAGGGCTTCCTCTTTCTTATCTTCGTCCTTTAATTTCTGTCCAGCATTCAGCAGCACCATCATCACATCCGTTCGCCGCCTTGACCATGGTTCTCCTTTATTATTATCCCTTCACTGGCTCCCCTTTCCCTTCTGTATTCAGTATAAGCTTCTGTTGCTGACTTTTAAAGCCCTGCATGGGCTGGCCCCTCTTTATTTATCTGAACGTCTTTCTCCTCACATTCCCACTCGTACCCTCCGTTCTAGTAGTCAAGGTCTGCTGTCCCAGCCTAGGATCTCCACTGTCCCTTCCCGGATTCCTCCCTTTGCACTTGCTGCCCCTCACTCCTGGAAGCTTCTCCCCCCACGAACATGGCTCATCATTTCATTGACCACTTTTAAATCTGAGTTGAAGACTATCCTGTTCAGGGAAGCGTTCCCAGGCACTTGGCAGGTTTTATTGTTATTGATTTGATCATTTGTATGTACAGCACTATGTACATTTACAGCGCTTTAGAAATAAACTAATAATAATAATAATAATAATAATAATGTATATATTCATGTATAGGTCTAGAAATTGGGATCAAAAATAAATAAATAAAACAAATTAATTAATTAATTAAAAAATTGACCCCCCCAAAAAAACTGGGTCGATTTATCCATGAGTCAATGTAAGTACTATATCTTAACTCTAATTTCAAAGAAGGAATCATTCCCTGGTGAAAAGCAAGAGTATAATCTGTCCTGGAAGCACTGATCCCCTTTACACTCTCATCCATCCAGCCTTAAGAGTGAGCACAAAGAGTTATGTCTGCTTGAATTGTGAAAGTTCTTTGACATTGTTTGCTTTGCTTCATCCTTTAAATCCTTTGCTACATGCCCCTAAGTTTTACACTCAATTTATCCTGGGTCATAGCAAAATCCCTAATTTTGGCCCCAAAACTTGCCCTCGACTTATACATGAGGTCGATTTATAGTTGAGTACATATGGGTAATTACTAGCTCCTATTTCTGGAGCTTGTGTATTTGGTAGGTCATGTCCTGCTATCCCATCCATAATAATAAAATAATAATAATAATAATAATAATAATAATAATAATAATAATAATAATAA
>NC_056522.1:2757365-2766327 GCF_019175285.1 Sceloporus undulatus | reverse complement strand
AATCTTTATTTCTAGCCCACCTTTCCAAAGATCAAGGCGGGTTACAATATAAAAGATTGCAATTCAAACATACATAAAAACAGGAATAAAAATACATTAAAAACTACAAATAACAATTTTCAAGCTAGCTCAAGGTAAAACTGCAGTGAAGGGAGAGTAGGAATTATGTCGAAATAATGACCCCTGTTTGGATGGTAACCCCAAAAGACAGGAGGTATTTATTAAGCTGCCCTTAACCCCACATTTCTGTAAATTAGCCTTCAGTATTTCAAGCATCAAGAACTTTATTCCAGAATCTGTAAGTAGAATCATAGAATTATAGACCTGGAAAAGACTCCAAGGGCCATGCAGTTCAACCCCTTTCAGTCATGAAGGAATATACAATCCAAGCCCTCCCTGGGACAGATGGCCATCCAGCCTCTGTTTAAAAACCTCCAACGAAGGAGACGCCACCACCCTCTGAGGCAGCAGCATCTTCTACTGTCTTCCTAACGTTGAGGTGGAATCTCTTTTCCTGTAGTTTGAATCCACTTGTTTTCTGCTGCTCCAGAGAATAGGACCCAGAACAATAGATGCAAGCTACAGGAAAAGAGATTCCATCTGAACATTAGGAGGAACTTTCTGACAGTAAGAGCTGTTCAACAGAAGAAGATGCTGGTTTTGAGTCTCCCCTCTTGGAGATCTTTAAACAGAGGCTGACCATCTCTCAGGGCTGCTTTGATTGTGAGTTCCTGCATGGCAGAATGAGGTTGGACTGGATGGCCCTTGCAGTCTCTTCCAAATCTAGGATTCTATGAGTCTATGAATAAAGCTGCTACCAGTGCTGATTCTGAAAAACTCATGACAAAGTGTACAATAGTAGCTGGGCTACTTTTGTTCCCTGAAATTATATCACACACACACACACACTGCTGTCACTAAGTTCTTGGTGCACAAAAACTATGTATTCATTTCAATGGAACTACAGTCAGCCTTCCACGTTTCCAAGTTTGACTTTTGCAGATTTGATTAATACATTCTCTCTAGGGATCTCTAGGTCCTCCAGTGTGACTCTATAGGCAATTTTTAACAGATGGTGCATGGGAGGACTTAAGAGATTCCTAGAGAGAACACTTCTCTAAGCATTTGTATATCCTCCGACACAATTCTATGGTTAAGTTCCAGCAGATGTTGAACATAAGAATTGTGCTGGAGGACCTAGAAATTCCTGGAGAGCTGTTCTTCCAGATAAAATAAAACCAGTGTGCTTTTCTTTGCCGGTTTCCCACTTTCTCGGGGGTCCTGTGTCCCGAACCCCAGGGAATGTGGAGGGAGCACTGTCTGTGGAATAGGAAAAGGCAGAAAGAGGAGAGGAGAGCTGCATTGGGAGGAAAGCAGGGCTCCGCAGGGACTTGAACCCCGTCCTGGGAACCAGGAGTGCCAACCACCAGCGCCTTTTGCTTTTTTCTGGCAATGCAACAAGGGGAAAAGCAAAACCTGAGAGAACACAGAAGGAGTGTTCTCTCAGGGAAAAGAAAACCTGACAGAATTAGAAGGACTGCCTTTAAGATGCATCCTTGAGATTGGATTTGTTAGGGATCTGTTCCTAACACACTTTTGTATTTCAAGAGCAAGTCTCAACAAATACCAACAACAGTGTCACAACAAATACCAACTACAATGTCTAAACTTCCCAGATCATCCAACCACAATGCGAACAGGTCTGGGATGATTTCGGTTGAATGGTTGTGTGGATTCTTCATAGGAACTGCTAGAACCCTTGATAAGGAGAGAAACCCCACATACAAAAACACCCACAGAGATGCATTCTCATTCTATTCATGATGTGGAAAGAGATAATAGACACCTCACCTGTTCCTTGGTCCATTATGTGTGAACTTCTTGCATCTGAGACTCTGCCTCCTCCTCCTGATCTGTGAAAAGCAAACTTAAAATCTTGGTGCTCCTTGGTCTCTACCAGTAACCCCAAAGAAAGTGAGTGGAAGGGGGTTCTCAATGCACTGATCTTACTGGAATGACTTCCATTCACTGATCTTGAAGTGATGGCTTTCTTTTGAGGTCTGTGTGTTCTTGGTTGCAACTGTTGAAAAACCAAGAAAAGGAGAAACCCACCACCGCAACAACTACATTACAAAAGCAATGCGCTAAAGAAGGTCAAACGGTGGTCAAATGCTGGTTATTTCCCTTGATCCCAAGAGGCATGTGGAACAACAGAAGAAAGGTTTCAGTGCCCCCCTCCCACCATTTCCAAACAGCATTTTACCAAAAACACAGCATTTCAAGTCACACATTTCCCGCACAATTATTGCTATGAAATCTCTGGAAAGGAAGGCACTAGAACAAAGTCCCCAAATGCATGCAAAGCCCAATCGCAGCAAAGTCTTGGAGGGTCACTCACTGTCCAGTTGTCTTCACCCATGAAAATCCAGAAGGGCACCCAGAGATTGGCACAGGGATTGACATCCATCTCAAAGAGGCAGCAGTTGCCCTGCAGAAAGGATCCTGCAAGGCCAACAAAAGATGCCCATCACTCTGGTGCTGCCAAGGAATCACAGGACTCTCACTCTTGGGGGGCTGCAACACTGCAGGATCAATGTCACATGAAAGCCTGGGTTGTGTAGTTTGCTGTGGCAGAGTTCTCTGGCAGAGACGGCTCTACCTCTCACAAAACGGCAGATACCAGAACTACATAGCCTTGAGCCATAGCAGTCAAAGCAGTGCCAAATTACATCAATTTTACAGTATATAATGATGCAGCCTGGGTCTCCTGGTCCCTCTCCCAAAGAAAGAGAGAAAATGGAGGGTGAGAAGTTGGTCCACTTACTTGCATGGAAGGAGAAGGTACTGGCCGGTGGCAAAGCCTAGTGGTCACAGCATGACGCAGCATCCCCAGGAACCATGTTGGCTTTTGCAAGAGCATTTCACTTGAAATTGGTTCTTTCCTCCATCTGAAATATAAGCATAACTTCATGTTAGTACATTCATCCCCCAGAGAAAGAAAGAGAAAATGGAGGGGGAGAAGTTGCTTCACTTACTTGCATGGAAGGACAAAGATGCAGGCCGGTAGCAAAAGCCTAGTGGTCACAGTTTGGAGCAATATCCCCAGGAATCATGTTGGCTTTTGCAAGAGCATTTCACTTGAAATTGGTTCTTCCCTTCATCTGAAATATAAGCAGAACTTCATGTTAGTACTCATCCCTCAAAGAAAGAGAGAAAATGGAGAGGGAGAATTTGCTGCACTTACTTGCATGGAAACGGAAAGCTGCTGGCCAGTAACAAAAGCCTAATGGTCACAGCAGTTTCTCCAGGGACTATGTTGGCGTTTGCAAGAGCATTTCACTTGAAACTGGCTCTTCCTTTTGTCTGAAATATAGTCAGTCAGCCGTAATTTATTACGCTCCACAGACCCAAAATTTAAGCATTCAATCAAAGTATACATGTGATCAAATCCCCCAAAATGAAATCTGATTATAGAGACTACAGTGCAGTAAAATATGTATCATAGATGCTTACCACACTCACTTTTCCCCATTCTGTTCAGATTCCTAAAGCGAAGAGGTCATGAAATGAGGTGAGAGCTAATGTTACCGCATTGTCCGGGAAAGCAGCCAAAGGGCTGATAAGGCAGCTAGTTCTCAAACAAACAACCCCCTCCCAGCACAGCAAAGTCAGTGTAAGCTACACAGTCCTAGAGAGTTGCAGTAGCTTTACCAAAAGGGTTTACCAGAAGAATTGTCAGACGGTCCGAGGTTCAGGGTAACAGATAGGCAGGTAGATAAAGCAGTCCAAGGTCAAGTTTCCGGGTAGTCAAGACAAGAAGCCAAGGAGCCAGAGACAGAGTCTTTCCCCTAAAAGAGTCAGATATCCACTGGCAAAGAACCACACATGCTCCAGGTGCTTAAGAAGGCAAGGAGCTGGCCTTCAGCTGTGCCTGATTACGAAGACGCTTCTGATAAAGCCTCCGAGATCTTCGAAGGCCCTCTCTTTCTGCTCGACGCTCATTGAAGGTAGGCACACTGCCCAGATCATCCTCCATGTCCACAGCCTCGGCACCAGGCAAACTTGACTGCTGAACCTCTGGAGGGGCCATAGACTCTGCTCCAGCAGAACTAGGGCCAGCCTCTGGCTCCTCCATTACAGGTTCAAGCCCCTGGGGCTCTGGCTCCTCCATTATAGATTCGGATCCCAGAGGCTCTAGCTCATCCTCTGAGTCCTCCAAGCCATCTTCCAGGCTGGGCATGACACGCATTGAGTTTTCCGATGTAAAGTCGAAGGCTTTCATGGCCGGCATCGATAGTTTTTTGTGGGTTGTTTGGGCTATGTGGCCATGTTCTAGCAGAGTTTTCTGGTCGCTATGTTAATGTACTGGGAACGATTGCTATCGCACAGTGCTACGTGGGAACATGGCATGTTATCATTTTTGTATCTGGCTGTGAACAGATATTACCGCACAGCCAGGTCTCTTCCTGAGCCGACCCATTCTTCCCTATGTTTCTGCGCATGCCTACTTCTGAAAGAGGGTTTGGCGCAAAGTACAATGGGAGGGCATTTCTACAGTTCCCTATATCCTTGTGCTCTGATCCTTGCTGTGTTACTCTGCAAACTCATAATGAATTAAAGGTTGGCTGTGGAATGGCTGAAAGCAACATTGGAGAGAGCATGATATTTCCATTTTTGATATTTTTGATAAAGCCATCATGAACTGATATTGTTTACAACATATCTTTCAGGAATAAATGGTACATGTAGTGCTAACAATAATGAAGGCATGAAGAAATTATTAACGGCACTTTCAGGAAATAACAAGAAATATACAGATGAAATTCCCTAATGGTAGAAAACTAAAAATGCCAACAGACTTATATTTCGTTATGAACATAGGATAACATTACCTGTAATATTCTGACACACTTACCTTATATTCTGTATTTAAAACCAGCATTCCATGGATTTTCTTTATTGCTTCTTCACAGTGTTATTATTTCGTATACAAAACATTAAAATAAACCTATTTTCACTTTATTAATCACATACAATCAATTTTTTTAAAAACAATGGTCAATCTTCACATAGTGATTTCCCTACATCCTCTTGCTATCATTATGTCATCAAATGGATTCTGCTTTCTTGATAAGAAAAAAAGCGGCAGTTTGGCAATAGAGGAAGCATTTCGACTCTGGATACATCAAAAGCTGTTAAGGACAGAACAACATTAATTAAAAACCTTCAATACTATTAAGAGGAACAAAGGGAATTGAGAAGAACAGTAGGAAGAGAAAGGAGATGATAAGACAGGAGGAGGGCTTTGACGCCACGTCATAATGCACGGCTTGAGACAGGGACGCAATCGGACGCCAGAAGTATCCCACAGAGTGGGAGCAACGTTTTCTGGGAAGGAAAGACGAAATTCTATCATTGGAGCAAGATGAAGCAAATGGAACTGAAAGAGCCCTGGAGGAGAACGTTATGGAAACGAGGTTTTGCGATAAAATCCGTTCCGTTCTGTCCTCGTTCAAACCACAGAACGTTATATGATATGTGGGCAATAAACTCTATAGACTCTACTTCGAAGTTATGGATTGCTTCAATGCTTTAGATGTTGAATTGATGTTTTAGGGGAGGGAGGGGATATTGGGATATTTGTATTGTATGGATTCTTTTCATTGTAAGCTGCCTCGATTGTCATTATTATTATTATTATTATTATTACGTGGGCATCTTCTTTCGTATAAAGAACACCAGCAAGTCTGCAATGAAGTAGTTGTATAGAATATACATTGCATCTTGTAATGTATACATGCATATGGCGATACTCACCAAATAATTGGCAATATGGAAAGGGCTTGCTTGCTGCTTGCCTCATCTCACCTGGTGGACTACTAGCCTCAGACATTACTTTCTGCCAGGACCAAGCCCCAGGTACCCAGCCAAGGACACCTCTTCCCCTTCGGATTTGTTCTGACTTGGATGCTGAATCTCGGCACCTGCTTGTTCTGCCATGTTGGAAAAGATTCAGTGTGTGTGCAGCATGAGGATTTGTACAGGATCCTTGGAGAAGTGAGGGCCACCACTTGCATACTGGATCCTTGCCTTTCCTGGTTTCTGAAGGCAACCAGAGAGGGACTGGCCGAGTGGGTAAGGAGGGTGACAAATGTCTCACTGCAGCAAGGCAGATGTCCTTCTTGTCTCAAGGAGGCTGTGGTGTGACTGTCACTGAAATAGACCACCCTCAATCCCACTGTTTTGAATAACTATAGGCCAGTCTCTACTATTCCATTCTTGGGCAAGGTTCTGGAGTGAGTGGTGGCCTCCCAGCTTCAGGAGTTTCTGGACGAAATGGGTTATCTGGGTATGGGACAGAAATGGGTTATCTGGCTATGGGGCCCCTGTCTCCTCCTCTGGATCTGGGAAAATGTTTTGAGTGTCAACTCTTCCAAAACCAGGAAAGCAGAGAAACCCCCACACCCCCACACACAAACACACAACAATACAAAAGCAATGCAGTAAAGAAGGTCACACAGGGATCAAATGCAAAGTAAATAAAGGATGCAATGCAATGGGGACTTCCTGGCTATTTCTCTTAAAAGTTTGCTTTCTTGTGCGCATCTGATCCCAAGAGAGGCATCTGGACCAAGAAGAGACTAAAGGCATCAGTGCCCCCTCCCACTACTGGCAAAGAGCATTTTACCAAAACACAGCATTTAAAGTCACACATTTCCCACACAATTGTTGCTGTGAAATCCCTGCAAAGGAAGGCATTAGAACAAGGTCCCCAAATGCATCCAAAGCCCAATCGCGGCAACTCACTGTCTGGTTGTCTTCGCTCGCGAACATCCAGAGACTGGCACCCAGAGACTGGCACAGGGATTGGCATCCATCCAAAAGAGGCAGCACTTGCTCTGCAGAAAGGACCCTGCAAGGCCAGCAAAGGAGGCCCAACATCACTCTTTTGCTGCCAGGGAATCCCAGACCAAGAGGGGCCTGGAATATGGGCAAGATCCCAAACTTTGGAGGATGGTGGTCTTGGAACCAAATCTCAGCGGATGCCAAGGACCCACTGGATTATCTTCACGTTTTTTGTTACTCTGTTTTAATTCATTCTCTTTTAGTACTTCTCCTCATTCCCTCCTCATTACTATTTCCCCCTGGTTTTGGTTTTTAACCTCTTTACTTGCATAAATTTTCCCTTGGGGACTTAAAACATCCAAGTATTGTTTCCCATCCATTTACCCTTCCTTCCTTCCTTCCTTCCTTCCTTCCTTCCTTCCTTCCTTCCTCCCTCAAATAAAAGCCTTAAACCACTTATTAATCCTAATTGAAATAGATAATACTAACCTCAGCAGAAACCAACCGACGCTTGGGAAACCAAAGCACTTGTCCAGATCCCATTGATCCGCTCTGCTTAATACAAGCCATTGAACTTACCCCCAATTCCCCTCCGTTCTTTGATTTTCTGCCCTTCCTTTTCATTGCCCTCCTAACCCTTAGTAAGAGCCAATGAGTAAGAGCCAATATTCAGAGATATAAACTGATCAGCTTAGAATCCCTTAGTTAACTTTGAGAAGCATTCCAGCTGTTTCTGTTTTCCTCTTTGAGAGGCGGTTTTCAGTCTCCTTTGGCCCCCAGTTGCTCTAACCACTCAGCCTGGCTCTCCCTTCCCTTCTGACCAGAGAAGTCCATGGAGGCTGGCAGTTGGCCAGAGGCAGCCTGATCCTTCCGCCTGCATTGTACGCATCACAATGGCCAAGAAAAGTAGTCCCTGGAAGCCTTGGTCCAGCGGAGGGAAACCTCCATTGCTGTCCATTGGGAGATATTGGATGATGGGGAAAGTGGCCATTGCTCTCTTAGTGGACAGACTGGATTCACAGAAATACACACACACACACACACACACAGAGGAATAACATCTCAGAAATATATATATAAATACACACACACACTTTGGAATAAAATCAGAAATATATATAAATACACACACACTTTGGAATAAAATCTGAGTGGTTTTTGAAAGGCCAGATTGGAAAAAAGGGAAAATGCATGCAATTTCCACAAGCGTGGACATATTGGCATAAGGGCAGATGTGCTGGCTTCATAGAAATGTGTTTGTGTGTCCATGTGTGCGTGTGTACATGCATGTACACAGGCACACAGACGCTTTGGAAAACATCTCAACATCTTTTTGAAAGACCAGACGGAACAAAAGGGAAAAGGCACGCAAATCCCACACATTTGGCCAAATGGGCCTGAGTGACCAGAGAAGGGCATGAAGCCTGGCAAGGGACGGCCTCACTCCTTGATTCTTCTGCCTTCATTGTACCCTTCGTAATGGTAATGGTGCAGAAAAGTAGTTTCTGGCAGCATTGAGCCAGTGGAGGGGAAAGCGTTACTTTTCAATGTTGTGAGATGTTTGCTGGGGAAGTTACTATTGCTATGTTTGTGGACATACTGGCTTCACATGCAAAAAGCACACAGATAGGCTTACTTTGGAAAAAATCTCAATGGTTTTTCAAAGACACATTTAGATATGTGGGTATGGGTGTGCATGTACACACACACACACACACACACATTCACACACGCTTTGGAAGAATAAATCTCTGTTTTTTGGAAGACCAGACGGAACAAAAGTGAAAAGGCATGCAAATGCCATAAGTGTTGGGTGTATTATCTATATATTTATCAGTGACTTGCATGAAAGAATAGAGGACATGCCTGTGAAATTTGCAGATGACACCAAATTAGGAGTAGTAGCTAATACTCCAGAGGACAGGATCAAAATTTAAAATGACCTTAATAGATTAGAAAATGTAATCTATCCAAAATCTACCCAAAGTTAACAACATGAAGTTCAGCAGGGAGAAATGTAAGGTACTACAATTAGGCAGGAAAAAATTGAATTCATAGATATAATAATAATAATAATAATAATAATAATAATAATAATAATAATAATAATAATAAT
>NC_056522.1:2745147-2757355 GCF_019175285.1 Sceloporus undulatus | reverse complement strand
GATGTATTTATATCCCGCCTCTCTACAAAATGCAATCGTGGCGACTTACACGGTTAAAATATACAGCCCAAAGCCTCAACCACCCCCCTTAAAATACAATTAAACAATGTGGAATGTAAAACATAAAACATACTTAAAAACAATATACTGTGGTGAAGTCAGAGGTCAGCAATTAGATTTTCAATAATAATAATAATAATAATAATAATAATAATAATAATAATAATAATAATAATACAATAATAATAATAAATATAGGAGGGAGGGCGGCTACCTGGCTTGGCAAGATGACATGCAAAATGGATCTGGGAGTCCTAGTAGACCACAAGTTGAACATGAGCCAACAGGGGGATGCAGCAGCCAAACAGGAATCAATAGAAGTTTAGTGTCTAGATCAAGGGAAGTCATAGAATTATAGAACTGGAAGAGACCCCAAGGGCCATCCAGTCCAACCCCCTTCTGCCCTGCAGGAATTCTCAATCAAAGCATCCCTGACAGATGCTCATCCAGCCTCTAAATAAAGACCTCCAAGGAAGGAGACTCCACTATTCTCCATTGAAGGAGTGTGTTCCATTGTCAAACAGCTCTTACTGTCAGGAAATTCCTCCTAATGTTGAGCTGGAATCTCTTTTCCTGGAGCTGGCATCCATTGTTCCATTGTGTCCTATTCTCTAGAGCATCAGAAAACAAGCTTGCTCCCTCCTCAATACGACATCTCTTCAAGTATTTAAACAGGGCTATCATATCACCTCTTAACTTTCTCTTCTCCAGGCTAAACCTACTCAGCTCCCTAAGTCATTCCTCATAAAGCATGGTTTCCAGACCCTTCACCATTTTGGTGGCCTTCCTTTGGACGCATTCCAGTTTCTCAACATCCTTTTTCAGTTGTGGTGCCCAGAACTGGACACAGTATTCCAGGTGGGGCCTGACCAAAGCAAAATAGAGTGGTACTTTGTCTTCCCTTGATCTGCACAATATTCTCGTATTGATGCAGTAGAATCATATTTCTCAAGCATAGTTCTCCTCATAGGACATAGTTCACAGACCCTCCAATACATATTAAATCAATACATATCAAATTAATAAATCAATTCATATCAATACAGTCAGCCCTTTGTATCCATGGATTTTTTTTATCCGTGGATTCAAGCATCCACAGCTTGAAAATATTCAAAAAAGTAGAAATTCCTAATAGCAAACCTTGATTTTCTATTTTGTACTAGAGACATCATTTTCCTTTCCCATTTTATTTAATGGGACTTGAGCATCCATGCCTTTTGTTATCCACGGGGGGTCCTGGAATCAAACCCCAGCAGATACCAAGGGACAACTGTACATTGTCAATACAAGTATAGATCTGGATTGAGGGACGTAATAGTACCACTCTGTTCAACTTTGGTCAGCTCTCCCTTGGAATATTTTGTCCAGTTCTGAGCACCATAATTCAAAAAGATATGGACAAGCTGGAGCATGACCACAGGAGGGCAACCAAAATGGTGAAGAGTCTGGAAACCACCAAGCCCTATGAGGAGAGACTTAGGGAGCTGGATATGTTTAGTTGGAGAAGAGAAGATTAAAAGGTGATATAATAGCCCTGTTCAAATATTTGAAGGGTTGTCAGAGTAAAGATGGAGCAAGCTTGTTTTCTGCTGCTCCAGAGAATAGGACAGAACAATGGATGCAAGCTCCAGGAAAAGACCTTCCACCTAAACATTGGGAGGAACTTCCTGACAGTGAGAACTGGTCCACAGTGGAAGACACTGGTCCCTTGGCAAGTGGTGGAGTCTCCTTCTTTGGAGGTTTTAAAACAGAGGCTGAATGGCCATCTCTTGGGGATTCTTTGATTATATGTGTGGGTTTGCTATGGCCATCCTCTGAGGTTGAGAGAGTGTCACTTTTCCAAGGCCAGCTAGTGGGTGTCCACGGCTGAGGCGGGATTCTAACCTTGGTCTCCTCAGTCTTAGTCCAACACTCAAACCATCATTCCATGCTGGCTCAGGTGGAAATGTGCATAGGCTTTTCTATTCATGTTGTCCTAGTTTTCTGCCCTGGTAGTGTGGAATGGGTTTTCTATTTTTTCCCAGTTTGAGATGTCGTCTCCTTCTCTCCTTCCCAGTTTCCCGGCCTCAGAGTTCCCCAGAGGATCTCAAAGCACTGACTGGGAATGTGAACCGGTTGAACGAAACCTTCCGAGATCTTCAGATGAAGGCGATGCAGCAGCCCTTGAAAGGGGAGTTCCTGGACCACATCTGGCGCTTGCAGGACCTCCTTCAGAACCACTCCGACTCTCTTTTGGTGATGACTGGATCTCTCCAGAAACTGGAAGGGGCTCTTGGGAGCTTGCAAGCCCAGGCGGCTCAGACGGACAGGGTCATTTTGGGCCTGCGGGACAGCCTGAACCAGCAGAGTGATGTGGCACAGATGGAGATATACAGACTCTCGGTGGAGGGGAACAGCAGCCGCCTCCTCTTGAAGCACCATGAGGGTGTCTTGGCAGAGCTGGCCTCCCACGTGGAAAGCCTGAATGACCAGTTGACCGAAGTGGGAGGTGAGGTGGGCAGCATGAACCGGACTCTGTCCTACGACGTGGGCATCCATCACACCCGTATCCAGGACCTCCAGGTCTTGATCAGCAATGCCACCGAGGATGCGCGGCAGATGCGCCTGGTCCACATTGCCATGGAGCAGCAGCTGAAACATGAGTTGGCCATCTTAAACAACGTCACCGAAGACCTCAGGCTCAAAGATTGGGAACATTCCGTCGCCTTGAGAGACATCTCAGTAATACGAGGTACGGGGATGCAGCGAAACTCAAGGGCAGTGATTCCCAAACTTTGGTCCTCCAAATGTTTTGTACTTCAGCTCCCAACATTTCTGACTTCTGGCCAGGTAGACTGAGGCTTCTGGGAGTTGAAGTCCAAAACACTTGGAACACTCAAGTTTGGGAATCATTGCTGTAGGGTCATCATCATACAAGTTGAGTCTCCCTTATCTCCCTTATGCTGGGGACCAGAAATGTTTTAGATTTTGGATTTTTATTTGGATTTTGGAATATTTATATACATTACGTACATACATATACATTAGCTGCCTTGAGTCCCTATACAAGGAGGAATGCGGGGTGTAAAATGATGATGATGATGATGATGATGATGATGATGATGATGATGATGATGGCAACATATCTTGGAGATGGGACACAAGTCTAAACATGAAATTCATCTATGCTCCATAAGCCAATATGGTGTATTGATTTGAGCGCTGGACTATGTCTTTGTAGACCAGGGTTCAAACCAGGTTTGACCATGGAAAAACCCACTGGGTGACCTTGGCAAGTCACACTCTCTCAGCCTAAGAGGATGGCTATTGCAACCTCCCTCTGAAAAAAGTTTGTTAAGAAAACCTGTGGTAGGTTGTCTTAGGGTCACCAGAAGTCGGAAATAACTTGAAAGCACACAGCAACAGCAAAAACAACAATGTACGCTTTATACACATAGCCTGAAGGTAATTTTATACATAATATTTTTATTAATGTTGTGCATGAAACAAAGTTTGTGTACGCTGAACCATCAGAAAGCAAAGGTGTCACTATCTCAGCCCCCAATGTGAAGGATTTTGGATTTTAGAATATTTCAAATATTTCAAATTTTGGAATTCCAGATAAGACAGACTCAAACTGTACCCGAGGCTCTGGATTAATTGAGCATCATATAGTTAAAATATTTCATCTATGCCAGGAACGGACATCTTTGTAAATTATGCTGCCATAGCAAATAATGAATAATTTTATCATTCTTCTCCCTATTATGGGAAAGTCCTCAAAACTATGCAGTTTTCAAGGATGTGTTTGTAGTATGGCGCTTATGGGTGGGGGCAAATGTGCATTTTCATTGTTTTTTGTTACAGAAAATCACATTTGCTATGCAAAAAAAGCCACATTTTGGTGTTTTGGAATGGATTCGGTCCACCACCCAATTATAAATCCACCTAATCATTTCCGTCTTTTTTCTCTTCTCTTCTATTTATTTAATAATATGAATATAAAAAAACACATCAATACATACACAAAACACATCAAAGCAAATACAAAAGACATCAAAACAAATAAGACAACAGTTAAACTTCCTGAGTCCAGTATAGGTTTGTTCTCTCTTCCACTTTTGAATCCATATGCTTCTATCCAGATTATAATTTCATCAATTCTTCATCTCCTTATCATATTATAGTGAATTACATCATCATATTGCCTCTACATTCATCTGTATCATAGAAATCATAATTACCTTTTACATATAGCGCAAATATTTATTCTAAAACAAAAGCCTTCAGCATTGAATCATTTCTTGGTGAAGCTGCCCAATTTAGTTTGACCAAGGAGCTGAATCTGGAGTTTGTGTTAGCGTAAAACAGGGATACTCTTTAGGGAGAGGTGAGCAACTCTGTGTCAGTTTTGCATTTTGCATCACAAACCCATTTGATCCTCTTTCTGCAAGTAATAGATCATGACACAAGGTAACACAAGAGTTGTTGTAAATATGTGAAGGACTGTCATGGAAGTGATGGAGCAAGCTTTTTTTCTGCTGCTCCAGGGACTAGGACACAAACCAATGGACAGTTGTAACTGGTTTTGAGTCCTGAACTGGGGAAAAAGTTGGATACGGTATAAATAAACATCATCATTATCATCGAATCTAATCATGGAATTGAAAGGGCCCACAAAAGCCATATACTCCAGCCTCTTGCCATGCAGGAATCCACAACTACCAAAAGATGACCATTGTTTAAAGACCTCCAAAGCTGGAGAGTCCATCGCTCTCCAAAGCAATCTCTTCCGCTGTTGCACCACTTTTACAGTAATTTTTTAAAAAAGTTCTTCCTAATATTTCAGTGGAATCTCTTTTCTTGTAATTTGAATCCATTGGTTTGTGTTCATTGATTTGCGTCCATCGTCCCCACCATACAGAGGTCTTTGGTTTTGGTCCTGATATACTCTTGACCTGGCAACCATAATTCCAGCAAAACTGGGTGCCATTCGGAGAGAAGGATCCAGATTGTATTGGGAAATGGGGACCAGCTCCCCAAAATGATTTCCGTTAGACGAGGGCACGGGTTCCTTCTTGGAGAAGGCAGCTGAGCTCCCTAAATCTCCACATGACGTTCCATAAAGTTGTATAAAGTTCCTGCAAAGGTTGCAAGCAAGAATGCGCCTGAAAGGAGAAGTGTGTATCCATCCAAACTAATGCCTCAATCGTCCTCTGAGGCTGAGAGAGTATGACTTGCCTAAGGATACCCAGTGGGTTTCCAAGACTGAGCAGGGATTCAAAGCCTGATCGCCCAGTGCTCACACCACTACACCACGGTGGCTCTTAGACTTACAGTGACCCCCCCTTAGGGTTTTCTTGACAAGATTTCTTCAGAGGGGTTTTGCCTTTGCTCTCCCCTGGGGCTGAGAGAGTGGGGCTTCCTTAAGGTCAAAGAGTTGTGCATCTCATGCCATCACATGTTGTTGTGTGCCTTCAAGTCATACCCAACTTATGGCAACCCTAAGGTGAATGTATCACAAGGTTTTCTTGGCAAGACTTGTTCAGAGGGGGGTTTCCCTTTGCCTTCCTCTGCAGTTGAGAGCATGACTTGCGCAAGATCACCCAATAGGTTGCCATGTTTGAATGGAGATTTGAACCCTGGTTTTCCAGAATCCAACACTCAAACCATTATACCACTAAAATGCATCAGTGAGACCTTTATCGGCCAAACGAAATGCACAATATACTTGTTGCAAGCACTGTGACTCTTAGACGTATGGTGACACTCTGCTCTCACTAGGTCCATCTTCTCTCTTCCTTTGTAGACTAGATGGTCCTAGAGCTTTCTTGGCACAATTTCTTTAGGGGTGGGTTGTCTTGGACATCCTTTGAGAGAGTGTGACTTCTCCAGGATCACCCAATGTGATCTATGGCCAAGTGTGAATTTGAACCCTGGTCTCCTGAAGTCCTACTCCTCCAACACTCAGATCACAAGACCTGTTTTCACTCATTAAATGGTCCAAATCCTTCAGAAAGAGAGAAGTGAGATGGACCTAGTGAGAGCAGACTGTCACTATTTTCCCATCTTAGGAGAAAGGCATCAAATAAATAAATAAATAAATAACAGGTTAAGTCCCAAAGTCCAAAATCCTCCAAAATCCTCCACATGGGAGGCTGAGATAGTGATGCCTTTGCTTTCTGATGGTTGGATGTACACAAACTTTTTCTCATGCAAAAATTTATTATTAAAATTATTATTAAAAATTTTGTGTATAAAATTACTTTCAGTCTATGTGTATCGGGTGTATATGAAACGTGAATGAATATTGTGATTAGACTTGGGTCTCATCTCTCAGACGTCTTGTTCTGTATATGCAAATATTCCAAAATCTGAAGAAATCTGAAATCCAAAATGCTTCTGGTCTCAAGCATTTCAGATAAAGGAATCCCAACCTGCATTATTCTTATTATTGGATTCAGAGTCCACCTGATGTTAGTGACTAGATTTTGGAGCCATCAATAAATTCTGTCCATGAATCAATGGAGAAATCAATGAGGTATTGTTCAATAATGTGGCATGTTTCCTGAAAAGTTGCTTTTCTTAATGCAGGCATCTATTGTGCTCCTATCTGGAGCAATTTATTCAGATATCTAGTCAGTCACTTCAGAAGTCCTCCCAGAGCATCTGATAGGATTCTGACTTGTTTTTAAAAAATCTATATTTATATTTATACATACACACCCACTGGGTGACCTTGGACAAATCACACTCTCTCAGCCTCAGAAGATGGCAATGCCAAACTCCTCTGAAGAAACTTGCCAAGAAAACCCTGTGATAGGTTTGCTTTAGGATCGCCATAAGTCAGAAACGACTTAAAGGCACACAACAACAACAACAACAAACATAATAAATAATAAATGCAGTACTTGTGTGGAGGGTGACATTGTGTAACCGAACACACATCATCATGCATAACCCCGCGCGCAGTGGCACCAATGCCTCTTCTGCATTCTTGAATGGTTTAAAAAGATTTCGGTTCCATGGGTAGTTTAAAGTATATATGTACCCCCCAAAAAATATTGAAAGTTATTTCTTACGTTGTTATAGGTGCTTTTTTTCTGCCCTTGTGTTAATTCCCCCCCCCCATAATTCTATTATTATACGAGTCTATTAATTTTGCTTACATTTGTACTCCTTACCACATTGTCTATTTGTTTTAAATGTAAATTTTAAAAAGATAAAAGCCCAAGCCCCATGAAAATCCCCTTTGGCTGCATAAATTATAAGCCAAAGGAAAGAGAGAAGAAAAGGGGGCCAAGTGAACTTCCCATGGGAAGGATTCCACAACCAGAGAGCAGTCCCCAAGAAGGGTGTCCTCTCCAAATGGAGCTGCAACGATGGTGTGGATGAGAGAACATGAAGCCACTCAGCATCTCTATTCTTTCCTTCTAGGGCCTCCGGGACCGAAAGGAGAACAAGGCAACGAAGGGATGGAGGGCGAACCTGGACCTCCCGGCTTACCTGGACTGCAAGGTAAGTGCATCATTGCAGAATGCTAAATCTTTGTTCATGGGGAAGCTAACTTTTTAACCAGGTTAGACCAGCATGTGAAGCATCTGCCTCAACAGGATGCTAGAGAAAGGGAACAAGGGCAGGAGGCAAGGGAGGGGCAGTGGAATGTGCCATGTCAGTAGGGTTTGTAAATCTGCTCTGGGTTTGAGTCTGAACTCTTAAAAAGTTATCCATGGCGTGTTACAGATGTGCCAAAGCGGCGTAGTAGCGTTGACTCAGTGCGTATTAGGGTTGAGAAGGGGCGTCCCATCCGGACGCCCCTAACCCTAATACAGACCGAGTCCGTACAAAATGGTGGCACCCATTCCACACGGGCGCCGCCATCTTGATGTAGCGTACGCATTGCGTCCGCACATCGTGTGGCGCATATGATGCCACGAGTGCACCATTGGCGCCTCACGGCATCATAATTGTGCCACAAAGAGAAGTGCCATTTTGGGGCTTCGTTTTGCTCCGTGAGGGAGTCGCACGGTTTGACTGCTGCAGCTCCTTCGCAGAGCAACCAGCAGCACCAGCAGACCGCCGCTTTTAGGCAGTCTGTAACGCTCCCAAGATACCCAACCCTATCCTCCAAATAGCTTGAATTCCTTGTACAATGCAGGCCACGTTGGCTGTGGGGACTCAGGGGTTTTAGTGAAAAAAAGAAGCGTTTTACAAGCTCTGGATTGGGCTTGGATTGAGCAGTCATCTGTTGTTGATGACAGTCTTATTGTCTGTTGTTGTTCCCTGCCTCAGTCCATGGGGAGAGAAATAAATATCATCATCATCTAACCTTGTTAAAAAGTTAGCTTCCCCATGCACAAAGGGATAGCATTCAGGTTTAAATCTTAATCAGTGGCTTGGATGAAAGAATAGAGGGCATGCTTATCAAATTTGCAGATGACACCAAACTAGGAGGAGTAGCTAATACTCCAGAGGACAGGATCAAAATTCAAAATGACCTGAATAGACTAGAAAGCTGGGCCAAAGCTAACAAAATGAAATTCAACACAGAGAAACTGAAGGTACTGTACTTAGGAAGAAAAAATAAAATGCATAGATATAGGATAGGGGACACCTGGCTTAAGGAGACCTATACATGTGAAACGGATCTAGGAGTCCCAAGTAGACCACAAGTTGAACATGATGCGATGCGGCAGCTAAAAAGGCCAATGCGATTCTAGGCTGCATCAATAGAAGTATAGTGTCTAGATGAAGGGAAGTCATAGTGCCACTCTATTCTGCTCTGGTCAGGCCCCACCTGAAATATTGTGTCCAGTTCTGGGCACCACAATTTAAAAAGGATGTTGAGAAACTGGAGCCATGTGTCCAAAGGAGGGCGACTAAAATGGTGAAGGGCCTGGAAACCATAAAGCCCTATGCGGAGAGACTTAGGGAACTGGGCATGTTTAGCCTGGAGAAGTGAAGGTTTAAGTATTTGAAGAGGTGTCATCTTGGGGATGGAGCAAGCTTGTTTTCTGCTGCTCCAGAGAATAGTACATGGAACAATGGATCCAGGCTACAGGAAAAGAGATTCCACCTAAATATTAGGAAGAACTGATGGTAAGAGCTCTTGGATAGTGCAAGATGCTTCCTTGGAGTGTGGTGGAGTCTTCTTCTTTGGAAGTTTTTAAGCAGAGGCTGGATGCACACCTCTCCAGGAGAAGAGATTCCACCTCAACATTAGGAGGAACTTCCTGACAGTAAGGGCTGTTCGAGAGTGGAACACACTCCTTCTTCAGAGCGTTCTAGAGTCTCCTTCCTTGGAGGACTTTAAACAGAGGCTGGATAGCCATCTATCAGGGATGCTTTGATTGTGAGTTCCTGCATGTCAGAATGGGGTTGGGCTATATGGCCTTGGCGTCTTTTCCAACTCTATGATTCAATGTTTCTGTTCTGTGACTCTCAAGGGTGCTTTTATTGTGTATTCCTGTAGGGGTTTGGACTGGATTGCCCTTGTGGTCTCTTCCAGTTCTATGATGCTATGATTCTGTAATTCTAAATCTTTATGTGGTGTTTGGTGGAGGTTTGCTGCTATCCTTGACTTCATCTTTTGGTGCCTCCACTGATGAGGCCTTACTAGTCTTGACTATGGTTGTTCCAACCGGTGACCACAGTGGCTCACTATACCACAGTTATGTACAGAGATATCCCGTTATTCAAAAAATGGCTTCTCTGCGAATGCTTCATTGACAGAAGAAAAGCGGGAAGCCTCAGTGACGTTTTAGAACCAGGACAGACGGTCCCACCTTTGCGCTTCTGCAACATTTCAGCAACGTTTCACCCACGTAAGTGCCTCCATGTGATAAGGTCTCTAGAGTTAGAAGGGGCCCCAAAGGCCATCCCCTTCTGCCATGCAGAAAGACACCATCCAAACCCTCCTGACAGATGGCCATCCAGCCTCTGCTTAAAAACCTCCAAAGAAGGAGACTCCACCACAATTTTCAAGGGAGTGTTCTCCACTGCCAAAAAGCTCTTACCGTCAAGAAGTTCTTCCTAATGTTTAGGTGGAATCTTTTTCCCTCTAGTTTGCACCAATTGCTCTGTGCCAATTCCCTTTCTTTTTTTCATTTGATTTTTTTCATTGAAACAAACACAAGACTGCTTTTTCAACCCCACTGTTTTTGAAAGGGGCTCTTGCGGAGGGTCTGAAGTTTACCAAACAGCTGACTCTTGGACAGGAAACAAAAAGGTTGGTTTTAGCTGCATGAACGCAAATGCATCATCTGCACAGAACAAGAAGCTCAGGCCATGTGTGTCAGTGTGTGCATTTGAATTTGCCAGGGCTTTAGAACAATTTTGTGGGTTCTCTGAACAAGCCTCTTAAGGTTTCAGGAAACCATTTCCCCCCTGCATTGAAACCACTGTTTGTAGAGGGAAATTAAATCAAAGCCCCGAAGGCAAAACTGAGTTTTCTGGCTAAATGGAAGATTATTTTAGATCTGTTCTAAAAGCATTTGGCTTGAAGGATGGAGAGCCATGGTGAACTACCTTGGATTATGAGCAAGAGATGTTGAGGAGCATCCTGCCATATTTTATTTTATTCTATTCTATTCTATTGTATTCTATTTTATTTTATTTATATCCAGCCTTTCTTCCAGTTTGGGAATCTGCAGTTTTGCAATAGATCCAAATGAAAAGCTTATTATACAAAGTTTTTAAAAAAAACAACTGTGAAATAATGCTGTGAAAAGCACAAAACCAAAGGGATTTAAAACACACTTAGCACGTAATGGCCGAAAGTCTGTGTCACCAGACACAACTATGACAATTGAGCCCCATCACTGTAGCTATGTGTGATGACCCTTATTTTTCAACATTTTTAATTATGATTTAGAGGTGGAGGGAATCCTTACCACATTTGCAGATGGACACAAAACTGGGAAGGATGGCTAACCCCTTCGGAAAAGAGGCCCAGAATTCTAAATGATTTCAATAAACTAGAAAATTGGGCAGAATATAATAAAATGAATTTCATTTGAGATAAATGCAAAATTCTACATTTAGGGCGCAACAACCAAATGCATAGCTATAGGATGGTGGATGTTTGGCTCAGTAGTGCTACAAGTAAAAAGCACCCTGAGGCTTGCCATTAGCAACAGAAACAATATACATGCAAATTCACCCCTGCTTTTCCAGGTCACACATTATATACACCCAAGTCCTTTCCAGGCAAAGCATTCTCTGAAAATGCCAGCCACAGATGCTGGCGAAACGTCAGGAAGAAACTTTTCTGGAACATGGCCACATAGTCCGAAAAACCCACAAAAATCACCTTGAGATTACTGTTGACCATAAATCAAACACAAGCCAGCAATGTGATGCTGCAGCAAAGAAAACGAATGCTATCTTAGCCTGCATTAATAGAAGCATAATTTCCAAGTCAAGGGAAGTAATAGTCCCACGATATTCTTCTCTGGTCAGGCTCCATTTGGAGTCCTGCATTCAATTCTAGGTGCCTCATTTCAAGAAAGATGCAGACAAGTTGGAGCAGGTTGAGAGAAGGGTGACAAGGATGATAAAAGGGATGGAGACCAAAACATATGAGGAGGGATTGAAGTATCTGGGCTTGTTCAGTTTGGTGGAGAAAAGGCTCATGGCATGCTCACATTCTTTAAATACTTCAAGGGCTGCCACAAGGAGGAGGTTGAAGGTGTGTTCTCTGCTGCCTCGGGATTAGGACCAGGACTAATGGTTTGACATTACAAGAGGACAATTTTAGGTTGAACATTAGGAGGAACTTCTTGACAGCTTGAAAGGATGTAGGAATCTTGCTAGCAGACCACAAGCTGAACATGAGCCAGCAGTGCAATGCGGCAGCTAAAAAGGCCAATGCGATTTTAGGCTGCATCAATAGACGTATAGTCTCTAAACCAAGGGAAATAATAGTGCCACTCTATTCTGCTTTAGTCAGTCCCCACCTGGAAGACTGTGTCCAGTTCTGGGCACCACAATTCACAAAAGATGTTGAAAAGCTGGAATGTGTCCAGAGGAGGGCAACCAAAATATTGAAGACCCTGGAAATTGTAAAGCCATACAAGGAGAGACTTAGGGAGCTGGGGATGTATAGCCTGGAAAAGAGAATCATAGAATCATAGAATCATAGAATCATAGAGTTGGAAGAGACCACTAG
>NC_056522.1:2722177-2740147 GCF_019175285.1 Sceloporus undulatus | reverse complement strand
CCTGAAAAACCCACAGAAAACTATGTATGAATAGTCATAGAAATGCAAAACTTGTGGGGATGGTGCTGAGGTGGCAAGTTCAGTTTTAACAACAGTCATTGAGGGACAAAGGCAGGAGCAGATATGTTGCCTGAGTTCAGGATGAGTGGATGACCATATGAATAGTGAAGGGAGTTTTGGACTGTGGCATGTACAGGCTGGGAGCCAGAAAGGAGATATGGGGGGGGGGGAAAGGGGGGGGGTGATGTAGTTTTTGAAGCCTATTTGCAATTTGGGTCTTTTCTCCCCCAAATCCGCATGCGACTGTAGAAATACTGCATTATGTAACTTTACATATACCTAGCTATGTAGCAGGGACACTAAGAAACACTGTTATTTATTTGGATAGATGCATAACAGGACACTGGCAAGAGGATCCCAATAGACACTGGGCTGTAGTGATGCGCATCAGTACTTCCTAGATAGTGTCCTGGTGCACAAAAGGACCAGTGTGCATCCGTCACTTTGCTAGTTTCCCAGCTTAGTAATGTAACAACAACATCCAAATGCATGGTGCTTTACAGTTACAGAATGAAACATTTATAACTATTCTATTATTCTAAAGTACTAAAATACAAAGGAACTAAAACACAGGGACAATGCAGAGTACAGACAATCAAATATACAAAAGATATAAACCATTACGTCTGGTGGAAATTGACCATAGAGTTGTGCTGGAGGACCTAGAGATTCCTCTCTAGGCATATCTATATAAGTCTATACAGTGGACCCTCCGAGATCGCTGGGGTTGGGGGCACAGCACCCCCATGAAAATGGAAAAATCCCAAATAAAAAAACAGTATTTTTTAAAATCTGCGAGAATACCTCTCTAGGAATCTCTAGGTCCTCCAGGGCAATTCTCTGGTCAAGATCTGCCAGACGTTGACCATGAAATTGCACTGAAGGACCTACAAATGGCTAGAGAAGTGTTCCTTCTTGGAATCTCTAGGTCCTCCAACATGACTATAAATGTTAATCATAATAACAATAATAATGACTTTTGGGAGAAGTTAACAATAGCATCACAATGGAGGACCTAGAGGTTTCTAGAAAGAACATATTAATCAAATCCACAAAAGTCAGATCCATGAACTGTGGAGCGATCAACTTTTGCAAGAAGCATATCATAGAATTGCACTGGAGGATTTCAAAAATGCATAGAGAGAACATGTTTTTTCAGACATGGGTAAGTAAAACTGTGGGTATCGGTCCTGAGAATACTGGGGTATTGTACTAAACAAACATGTCTCTTGAATTTTTGGGGGGGTGGGATGTTTTCTAATATTCTTTCCATCCCTATTCGGCAAGTCTTTCTTTAAGGAACCCATCATCGGTTCTTGGGTTGAGTCGGTTGTGTTTCTTGTTCTGACTCTAGGGCTCCCCGGGGAAAGAGGACCTTCTGGACCACGTGGCGCCAAGGGCGACCAAGGGGCCATCGGCCCACGGGGCATGCCAGGGCCTCGTGGCATCACAGGTAAGGTTTGGCTGAGAAAAGATGTGTGGATCTCAATATGAACCTCGCTTCCAGGGAATTTGTACAATATTTGTACTTTGTCTACAAAATCAGCATAAAGCCCAATTGATTCTGTTGAACCTTCATACTCAACCTTGCCTTTCAAGAGGTCAAGGGATGCTGCTACTTTCATCTTCTTTCTGGAATTAGTTAGCACCTATTTCAGGAACCAGGGAAGTTACTTCTTGGGAGTATAATTCCCAGAATTCAGGAAGTTATAGTCCAAAAAAGTAACTTCCCCAGGTTCTGATCTTTAATACACTCTCAACACATGTCTCTCCCCTCATCCTTTCTCTGCCCTAGATGGAGGATATTTCTGGCTGGGGGCATTCTGAGAGCTGAAGTCTAGCAAAGTTACTTTTACAATTTCTGGTCTTTGGTACACTATGAACACATGCCTCTTCTTTACTCTTTATCTCCCCTAAAAATATCAGTGGTGTAAGCAGCAGCCCAGCAGCCTGTCTTGGGAACTGCAGTGAAAGCAGTGCCACTTCTTCCGGCACCGTGCGCCACCATGAGCATGAGCCCCTTACTTTCAATGGGGCTCAAGCATACATGTTTTTTGTTTTACGCAGGGGGGGGGTCGTCCGGAACAGATCCCCCACGTAAAACAAGGGCACACTGTGTGTGTGTGTGTGTGTGTGTGTGTGTGTAATAAATTGATAGAAAATTTGATTCATTGGTTTTGCAACTACTTGTCTCATATTATTTATTTATTTATTTATTTATTTATTTATTTATTATATTTATTTGTATCCCGCTCTTTTCCCAGGACTGGGGCTCAGAGCGGCTTCACAGCATTAAAAACAGTACAATAAAAACATAAAAATGGTTGCAAAATCAGTGAATCGAATTTTCTATCAATTCTAATTTTTGAAAACCATGCACCTATAGGTCACCCCAGAAGCACAAAGGCAGCACGGGGGGTGGGGGCTGGATCTACCAAAAACTGAGGAGGGATGGTAAACACCCCTCTGCCATTAGTCCCTCCAGAAGGATGCAATTCAGATCCGTCATTCCCACTTGTTGAACACGCTTCAGATTCAATTCTTTTCAAAGGAACAGCTAGGAAACTAGTGTCTGGAAAAACTGGGTTTCTTTGCGTTTGCCTCGCTTCATCATGACACCAATCAATCAACGTAGGATCAGAACTGGTTTCAAATGGGAACGACGGTCATATAACCCGATCAGCAATTTGCTTCAAATCCTAGTGGGAATGTGCCCTTTCTTTAACATCCAAAACCAATGATGCAGACCTGCTAGGTTTCGTAATACCAAGGGCATGGCTTCTTTTGCTCTTGCATGATGATTTTTTAAAAAACCTCTTTGCCTGATTAAAAAACTAGAGATGTTCAAAAGTTTCTCAGGGGAGGCATTCTCCTTTTCATTCTTCCTTTCTCCTCATGCTTTGCTGCAAACAAGCAATTTGATAAGTGACCGGTCCCAAGATTCAAGGTCATACGGAATTTGATTTCAGTCCCAGCCAACTAATTCCCTTTTAACCACAAAGCCAATTAAACACACATGTTTCCTGGGTTTGTGTGTGTGTGTATTTGCGGCTGGCAGGCATCCATGAACCACTTCAGTGGGATCTCTGGCATGTTTGCTGGTTTTTCAGGGGGTCGATGGATTGATCTCATCAAATCCAAGAAACGCATTGCTAAACCTGATCAGGCAGGTCCAACCAAGACCATCCAACTCCCGAAGGAGAAAGCTGCATAAATAAAGAAGCTTTGTTATTTTAAGGTTAATGAGGGTGCATCTATACTATAGGAAGAATGCACTTTGATGCAGTAGCTCCAGCCTGTGGAATCCTGGGATTTGTAGCTTTACAAGGTCTTTAGCCTTCTCTGCTGAAGGCTGCTGGTGCCTCAGCAAACTACAGAATCCCAGGATTCTGTAGGAAGGAGCCATAGCAGCTAAAACAGTGTCAAACTGCATTATTTCTATTATTGTTTTTGTAGGATTTGTAGTTTGATGAGGCACCAACACTTTTTGGCAGAGATGGATAAAGACTTTGTAAGACACAAATCCTAGGAATCCATAGGATGGAGCTACAGCCCTTAAAGTGGTGGCAGACTACATTATTTCTACACTATAGATGCACACCTGGACTTAGGATCCAGCAGTTACAGTATAACCCACATATCCACAGGGGATATGTTACCAGACTTACAATGGCGAGCAAAAATCTTGGATAATGACGAACCCTATATTTCTGCCGGAAGTTGACCATAGAGTATTGCTGGAGGATCTCCAGATGACTGTAGAGGCAGTCTCTTTAGGTATCTGAAGGTCCTCTAGCGCAACTCTATGGTCAACCTCTGCCAAAGGTTGATCATGGAGAGGACCTCCAGATGCCTATAGATGTGGTCACTCTAGGCATCAGGAGATCCTCTAGCACAACTCTGCGGTCAACATCTACCAGAGGTTCACCACAGTCTTGCTGGAAGACTTCCAGATGCCTATAGAGGTGGTCTCTTTAGGCATCTGAAGGTCCTCTAGCGCAACTCTGTGGTCACCTTCTGCCAGGGACTGAACAAATAGATTTGTTGGAGGACCTCCATGCCAAGAGAGCCCTTTTCCCCCAGATACAAGCAAATGAAACCTTACCTGACCCATAGATATAGGACTTGACCTATAATTCAGTGCCTCTACTCTAGCTGGGAGAAACGAACAGGATCACCGTCACAGATCTATCTTTGCCACTTCCAGTACAAAAACACCTGATGTGTTTTTGGACATTGGATTTTGGCACTTTGGCACTTATTCTTTTCTTTCTCTTTTTTTAACAACCATATTTATTGTGTGGTCAGAGACCATCAATAACTGAGACATCTATCGTATAAAACACCATAACATTTATACAATACAAAACAAACAGAGAAAGCAAGCATTTAAAAAACACAATAAACAGAGTATAATTAAAAGAGGAGGAAAAGAAAGGGGGGAAACCCTCCAGATGTGACTTATGTGTCTGAACAATATTTTTTAATGAATCTTGGCAACAGAGAAAAGAAGCTTTGCAACAATTCCTGTTGCGTGTTTATTAACATCCAATTAGAAGATGCTCCGGGGAATTTATCTGAGAAGGACAGTATTTCTTAGGCAGCATCTGCACTGCAGAAATAAGGCAGTTTCACGCCTCATTCACTGCCATCATGATATGGAATCCTGGGATTTGTAGTTTTGTGAGCTATTTAGCCTTCTCTGTCGGAGAGCTCTGGTGCCACAACAAACTACAAATCTGAGGATCCCATTGCAATGAGCCATGGCAGTTAAAGCAGTGTCAAACTGCATTATTTCTGTAGTCCAGATGCTAATCTACCTACCTACCTACTTTGAGTGGATTTGTAACTGGCTGAAAGATCAATCCCAAAGCATACTCACCATTTTCTTAAGCCGCCCCGAGACCTACCGGAAGAGATTCAACGGCTGAATGCGCTATCTGAATGTAAAACAGCATTAAAAACTTGTCCAGATTATTTTTAAACTGTGAATTTTAAATATTGAGTTTTAGATGTGGATTGTTTTAATAAGTGTACATTTTATTTGTTCTTTTAAACTGATGGCTGTTTGAATAAGTGTTTTCACTGATGTTGTCCTGTTTATTGTTGTTGTCCCCCGCCTCGATGCATGGGCAAAGTGGGTACAAATTAATAATGAAAATGATAATGATAATAATAATAATTGTTATTATCATTCATTTCCATAAATATTACAAACAAAAAGCGCAGAAAACATGGAGTCGGTTAATTTTTTTTGTAAGGAATTCTTTGGAAGTGATCATCCAGCACAAGGATAGCTCCTTCAAAGTTCACACTAAAACCCAGAGCAGATTCACTGCTTGCCCTACCATGGACATCCAGGAGCTAAAGGGCAAAGACTAGCCTTTGCATTGGGAAAAGTTTCAAAAGGGGTGTTTTTGGAAGGTATCTGTGCCTTTTCCCTTTTCCTAAGCCTGGGAAAAAGGCGACCATCTGGTTCGGCTCCATTCCCAGCTTGTAAGCCCCGATTCCCAGCATAATATTTCCTGATAGGCCCCCAACGGAGCCATTAAGGACCTGCAACAGCTGAAAGTATTCATCGGAGGTGTGTGTGTGTGTGTATAGGTTTGCATTCATGCCCTGGTTCCTCCCATATCTTTAATAAGAGCAGGCCTCCCTGGAATGCAATTTCTAACTGGTAAAATAAAATAATCTCTTGGAAGGTTAAAAACCCAAGAGGGCAAAGATTACTTGCAGGACATGAGAGGCAGCTTTGCAAGGGCTGAATGAAAAATGTGGATGCTGTTGAGGTACAGGGGATTTGGAAGCGTGAGACACAGTTCTCTGGAGTTGGGACGCTTGCCCTGAGGAAGAAAAATACACTAGGAGTCTTGCTGCGTACCTTCTAACATTTCCCAGATGAAAGCCAGGACGCATGTGGCCAAGGGACATCAGAGTGTATTCAGGATGGCAAAAGTTATGAATGAGGAGGAACACACAAGTAAGGAGAGATTGCAGCAGTTTGCGTAGGATTTGGTGGTTTCCAAACCCTTCACCATTTTGGTCGCCCTCCTCTGGATGTGCTCCAGCTTCTCCGTATCCCTCATGAGTTGTGATGTCCACAACTTGACCCAGTAGTGCAGGTGAGGCCTGACCAAAGCAGAATACAGTGGTACTATGACATCCTTTGAGCTAAAGTCTACACTCCTATCGATGCAGCCTAGGATTGTATTGGCTTTTTTGGTTGCATCGGAATGAATCAATAAAGAAGCAAACCAGTGGAGGAAATGAAAAATGTACCGTGAATAATTTCCAGATTTGAACAGGGCATCTGGGACGTGAAGTCTCCATCCAATGTGCCCATTGCCTCCTGCTCAGGCTTGGGAAAAGCCCAGCGGCCAAGATGGGATACATTCCCTTGTTAGCCTTAAAGTTGATCCTGGCCTCTTGGCATTACCCGTCTCTGTTTGCCTTGGCACTGTGGCCAGCAGTCTGGAGGGCTCTTTTCATTTCCAGAAAGTTTTATCTCTCTCTCCATCCCCGGAGGGCAGATTAGCGGAGAGCAGACAGAAGAAGGCACTTCTTTCCAACATGCCCAGCGAAGGCCAACAACCACAGAATACGAGGATGCGTCTTTTCAAAGCGTTTTTGTTTTCACATCGCTTCAAATTCCATGCAGAAAAGAGCGCCGTAATGATCCAACTAACACTCAGAGACAGGATGTGAGATAATCCACTAATATTCCCATTTTTGTCCTGGCAAGAAACTGAAAGTAAGATAATGAATCCCCTTTCCCCAATTTCTCACACAAATTCATGGCCGCACAGATAATTTTAAATCATTGTTCTCTACCATCAACTCAGCTTCGACTTACGGAAGACGCCTGAATAGGAGACTTTCCAAGGGACTCTCTTTCTCAGCAGCTCTGCTCAGGTCTTGCAGACTCAGGGCTAGGGATGGAAAGAATATCAATTATTATTCATTCTTTTGTTGAAAAACAGTTTCCCAACAGTCAGAAAATCCCCATCGGGAGGAATAATAATAGTCCCGGGAGAATCTTGAATAATTTTCTCCAGGTATTTAAACATCCTGAAGTAGAGGAATTATACTGCAAATAAAAACATATGGTTTTTCATGGTAGCTATTATTGTTGTTGTTGTTGTTTTTGCACAGAATATAAGATTCCTGTGCAAAACATCTTTTCTTTCCTGGGCAGAAAAGTTTTCTTTGGCAGGAAACATTTTGCTGTCCAGAAAACAAGATTTTTGTTCAACTGCTTTGCAACATTTTGGGATGTTTGAATACGGAGGGAATTACTGTGGGAGGAATATTCATTTTCTCCTTATCTCTTTGGCAATGTGCTTTGGCTGGAGACTCTTGCATGGCAAGAGGTTGGAGTAGATGGCCCTTATGGACCCTTCCCAGCTTTAAGATTCTGTGATTCTGAAAACAGTTCCAGCAGCTGTGGAGGAGGAAGCTTTAGCAGGTTTTCAAGGAGAACAAAGTTAAGGTGTCTTGGAGACAAATGCAGGTTACTTAAAATACTCCCATCCTGAAGATTTAATAGCAGGAAGTTTGGTTTGGTTTCTAAGCAGGAACTGTGTCTGGTTCTGGAGAAACTGGCAACATAAATCAAGACGGGGCTAGTGTTTGGGGGGGAAACTTGACTTCTGAGAAGAAACAGCTGGTGCTGTCAATGTCTGTGCAGCAGTACATCAGCTCTGGATTTCAGTCCAAACTTTCAAGGAGCCGCCCAAGGATCTGAACCTGTAGTTTTTTGTGGGTTTTTCAGTCTATGTGACTATGTTCTAGAAGAGTTTATTCCTGACATTTCGCCTGGATCTGTGGCTGGCAGGTTCAGAACTGAACCCATTTTGTGGACAGGCTTTAGCACCTTGAGAGAGAGAGAAAGAGCTCCTTTACAGATTAGGAAAACTCATGGGTATACATTAACTGTGGGTTCCTACTGTCCCAAGAGTGAGATCACTTGCCCAGCGGAGGGTCCAGATTAGCAGAGGAGACATGAGCAAGGAGAGCACCCCCAAATTGTATTCAAATGGGAAATTTATTTAGCTCAGTAGGGAGCAGCTATAGTGCCAGGGCAACTCTAGCCGGGACTTTTAGCTTGTGTATATCATCTCCGAATCCAAAGAACTCCAGGGGCAGTTTCCAAATTAGTTTAGTTTATTTATAAAAAGGGGAATCAACACACATGCAAATCAGTCTTCTTTCTCTCTCTCTCTCTCTCTCACACACATACATGCAAGAACTAAGTTATAAAAGGTGGTTGTAGGAGGAAAGGCTGGAAGTAGAAAGAGACTCGGTATGCTTGCTGTGTGGCACAGACAGCAGTACTGAGGGGCCAGGCTTGAATCTGACAGAATTTCTGTCAGATTGCAAAGCAGACCAAAATGGAAATGGACCAAACTTGACTCAGGCAGCTGGACTTGATGTTCCAGAAATCCCAGAAACAATGGAATCCCCACCTGGTTGATAGTTTTAACTCCAGAGTTACAAAAGGAACATTTTTGGGTTGATGGTGGTGACAATGATTTAGTCAAGCAGTGATAAGATCAGGACAGCCCCAGAGAGTTTGGGATGGGATGAAGCGTTGGAAAATACAATGGGGACTAAGAGAGATTGTCTTATGCCTTTAGCCTGGCAGACTTCTTTATGTTTGACCTTCAAGTGGAAATGCACATGGCAGGGGGTTGGGAAGCAGAAGTATTCACAGCCATTAAGTTACATGGATCCTTTCCACATGCCCTCAAGTCATTTAAACGTCATCATGAGATCTCCAAGATCATGTTGTTGGCCAGTATGTAACTGTTATTACAACCAAATAAAACAAAATATTTGTACCCCAAAATAACGTCAGCTATGCAAGGTGTGCTAACAGTAGGTCCACCTAAAAGGTCCAAAGTGTGATAAATGAACAGTACTGTAATGTAATGTAATCCCACGTCTGCAACCATGTAATAGTCTCTGGAGTCCCCTATTCCAGCTTTTTCCTGAGCTGGGTGGGATCTCCAGAGGTCATGTAGCCACCATCACTATCCATTGATGGTGAAAGGGACCTAGAAGTCCTGGTAGACCACAAGTTGAACATGAGTCAACAGTGTAATGCGGCAGCTAACAAGGCCAATGTGGTTCTAGGCTGCATTAATAGAAGTATAGTGCCTAGATCAAGGGAAGCAATAGTGATCCTCTATTCTGCCTTGGTCAGGCCTCATCTGGAATAATGCTGTGTCCAGTTCTGGGCAGCACAATTCAAAAAGGATGTGGAGAAACTGGAGCATGTCCAGAGACCAAAATGATGAAGGGTCTGGAAACCATAAAACCCTGTGAAGACATACTAAGGGAGTGTTCTCACTGGCTTATACTCCAGGTTACAAATCGAATTCAAGGTATAGTGTTCCTATTTGAACCCGAATTTACTCTAGAACTGTTCTAGAGTAACCTGCAATCGTTCTTACTACGATTCGAATCTGAATCGGGTTTTTTTTAAAAATCCAGGTTAGAGGCTTATAACCCGGAGTAAAAAAATAGAAGGGTCGAGCCTACTATTTTTCCTTGATTCGGGATAGGAATCGGAGTATTTAAATAGGAACGACCAGCCTCTGAATTGGGTTAACTGGATGGGAGAAGCGGAGCGCGATGGGCTGGCTTGGGGGAGTCGCCTTTTCTGTCCCCATCCGTCGTCGCCGTTGCCATCTTTGCTTCCCTCACCCCTTTGTCCGCGGCAGTCTTTCAATAAGAGATAAGGATTATTATTATTAATGGTTTACAGGCACTTAATCTCTTCAGCACTTTAAGCGCCTGAAGTCCCGGCCACTCAAGCGCCTGCATCTGTCAAAAGACTCTTAAAGGCTTCCCCCGGCGTGAGGAGAGCCATTGAACACCATTTGTAACGGAGAGGGGCTGGATGCACAGCAATCTGGGGGGAAATAGAGCCTTTCCTTCTCTTTTTCCCAAACGGAATCTGGGGAGACATAGGAAACCCTGGATGTATATGTGTGTGTGTGTGTGTGTGTATGTGTATTCCAACCCTGGGCTTTGGATGCAGAGTCTCTACCCACTTAAACCCACTGCCTTCTCCTCCTTGATCCGATTTGGCAAACACACACACACACACACACACACTATAGATAGGTAGGTAGGTAGGTAGGTAGGTAGGTAGATAGATAGATAGATAGATAGATAGATAGATAGATAGATAGATAGATAGATAGATACTGTAGATAGATACACACACACACACATGTTTATATATGAATACTCACACACACACACGCATGCATATATATACACACACACACATACACACACAAACATATAGGTATATACACACATACATATTTGTGTTGTGTGTGTTTGCACGCATGTATATATACGCATATGAATGTATATTTGTTTGGGGAACCGAAGCGCTTTCCAGAGGAACTATGGGATGGGTTTTGCAGGACATCCCCGCTTCATGGCTCCCAAGACAGCCCAGGGAGCAATCCCCAAAGGTTCTCTCCCCATGGGGCAGCCAAAGCAAATCTTTCCAGAGGAACTATGGGATGGTTGTGTTTGTTGTGTTTGTGAGACATTTATCCTCCTCTGCCAGAGAGTGCTGGTGCCATAATAAACTACCATTCCCAGGATTCCCTAGCATTGAGTTATGGCAGTTAATATGGGGAGACACAGAAGAGGACGAATAAGCGCCTCCTGATTGGCTCTTTTAAAAAAACAACCGTGAAATTTATAACGAATTAAAAACGGCCAGATAAAGAAGCTTTGTTATTTTAAGGTTAATGAGGGCCTTCTACTATGAAGAATGCACTTTGAATGCAGTAGCTCCAGCCTGTGGAATCCTGGGATTTGTAGCTTTACAAGGTCTTTAGCCTTCTCTGCTGAAGGCTGCGGTGCTCAGCAAACTACAGATCCCAGGATTCTGTAGGAGGAGCCATAGCAGCTAAAACAGTGTCAAACTGCAATTTCTATTATTGTTTTTGTGGATTTGTAGTTTGATGAGGCACAACACTTTTTGGCAGAGATGGTAAAGACTTTGTAAGACACAAATCCTAGGAATCCAAGGATGGAGCTACAGCCCTTAAAGTGGTGGCAGACTACATTATTTCTACACTATAGTGCACACCTGGACTTGGATCCGCAGTTAAGTATAACCCACTAATCCACAGGGGATATGTTACCAGCTTACAATGGCGAGCAAAAATCTTGGATAATGACGAACCCTCTATTTCTGCCGGAGTTGACCATAGAGTATTGCTGGAGGATCTCCAGATGACTGTAGAGGAGTCTCTTTAGGTATCTGAAGGTCCTCTAGCGCACTCTATGGTCAACCTTGCCAAAGGTTGATCATGGAGAGGACCTCCAGTGCCTATAGATGTGGTCACTCTAGGCATCAGGAGATCCTCTGCACAACTCTGCGGTCAATCTACCAGAGGTTCACCCCAGTCTTGCTGGAGACTTCCAGATGCCTATAGAGGTGGTCTCTTTAGGCATCTGAAGGTCCTCTAGCGCAACTCTGTGGTCACCTTCTGCCAGGGACTGAACAAATAGATTTGTTGGAGGACCTCCATGCCAAGAGAGCCCTTTTCCCCCAGTACAAGCAAATGAAACCTTACCTGACCCATAGATATAGGACTGACCTATAATCGTGCCTCTACTCTAGCTGGGAGAAACGAACAGTCATCACCTCACAGATCTATCTTTGCCACTTCCAGTACAAAACACCTGATGTGTTTTTGGACATTGGATTTTGGCACTTTGGCATTATTCTTTTCTTTCTCTTTTTTTAACAACCTATTTATTGTGTGGTCAGAGACCATCAATAACTGAGACATCTATCGTATAAAACACCATAACTTTATACAATTACAAACAAACAGAGAAGCAAGCATTTAAAAAACACAATAAACAGAGTATAAATTAAAAGAGGAGGAAAAGAAAGGGGGAAAACCTCCAGATGTGACTTATGTGTCTGAACAATTTTTTTAATGAATCTTGGCAACAGAGAAAAGAAGCTTTGCAAATTCCTGTTGCGTGTTTATTAACATCCAATTAGAAGATGCTCCGGGGAATTTATCTGAGAAGGACAGTTTTCTTAGGCAGCCATCGCACTGCAGAAATAAGGCAGTTTCACGCCTCATTCACTGCCATCATGTATGGAATCCGGGATTTGTGTTTTTGTGAGCTATTTAGCCTTCTCTGTCGGAGAGCTCTGGTGCCACAACAAACTACAATCTGAGGATCCCATTGCAAGGCCATGGCAGTTAAAGCAGTGTCAAACTGCATTATTTCTGAGTCCAGATGCTAATCTAACCTACCTACTACTTTGAGTGGATTTGTAACTGGCTGAAAGATCAATCCCAAAGCCTACTCACCATTTTCTTAAGCCGCCCCGAGACTACCCGGAGAGATTCCAACGCTGAATGCGCTATCTGAATGTAAACCGCATTAAAAACTTGTCCACGATTATTTTTAAACTGTGAATTTTAAATATTGAGTTTTAGGTGTGGATTGTTTAATAAGTGTACATTTTATTTGTTCTTTTAAACTGATGGTGTTGAATAAGTGTTTTCACTGATGTTGTCCTGTTTATTGTTGTTGTCCCCGCCTCGATGCATGGGCAAGTGGGTACAATTAATAATGAAAATGTAATGATAATAATAATAATTGTTATTATCATTCATTTCCATAATTTACAAACAAAAAGCGCAGAAAACATGGAGTCGGTAATTTTTTTTGTAAGGAATTCTTTGGAAGTGATCATCCAGCACAAGGATAGCTCCTTCAAAGTTCACACTAAAACCCAGAGCAGATTCACTGCTTGCCCTACCATGGACATCCAGGCGTAAAGGGCAAAGACTAGCTTTGACTTGGGAAAGTTTCAAAGGGGTGTTTTTGGAAGGTATCTGTGCCTTTTCCCTTTCCTAAGCCTGGGAAAAAGGCGACCATCTGGTTCGGCTCCATTCCCAGCTTGTAAGCCCCGATTCCCCAGCATAATTTTCCTGATGGCCCCACGGAGCCATTAAGGACCTGCAACAGCTGAAGTATTTCGGAGGTGTTGTGTGTGTGTGTATAGGTTTGCATTCATGCCCTGGTTCCTCCCATATCTTTAATAAGAGCAGGCCTCCTGGAATGCAATTTCTAACTGGTAAAATAAAATAATCTCTTGGAAGGTTAAAAACCCAAGAGGGCAAAGATTACTTGCAGGACATGAGAGGCAGCTTTGCAGGGCTGAATGAAAAATGTGGATGCTGTTGAGGTCAGGGGATTTGGAAGCGTGGACACAGTTCTCTGGAGTTGGGACGCTTGCCCTGAGGAAGAAATACACAGGAGTCTTGCTGCGTACCTTCTAAACATTTCCCAGATGAAAGCCAGGACGCCTGTGGCCAAGGGACATCGAGTGTATTCAGGATGGCAAAAGTTATGAATGAGGAGGACACACAAGTAAGGAGAGATTGCAGCAGTTTGCGTAGGATTTGGTGGTTTCCAAACCCTTCACCATTTTGGTCGCCTCCTCCTGGATGTGCTCAGCTTCTCCGTATCCCTCATGAGTTGTGATGTCCACAACTTGACCCGTAGTGCAGGTGAGGCCTGACCAAAGCAGAATACAGTGGTACTATGACATCCTTTGAGCTAAAGTCTACACTCCTATCGATGCAGCCTAGGATTGTATTGGCTTTTTTGGTTGCATCGGATGAATCAATAAAGAAGCAAACCAGTGGAGGAATGAAAAATGTACCGTGAATAATTTCCAGATTTGAACAGGGCATCTGGGACGTGAAGTCTCCATCCAATGTGCCCATTGCCTCCTGCTCAGGCTTGGGAAAGCCCAGCGGCCAGAGGGATACATTCCTTGTTAGCCTTAAGTTGTCCTGGCCTCTTGGCTTACCCGTCTCTGTTTGCCTTGGCACTGTGGCCAGCAGTCTGGAGGGCTCTTTCATTTCCAGAAAGTGTTATCTCTCTCTCCATCCCGGAGGGCAGATTAGCGGAGAGCAGACAGAAGAAGCATTCTTTCCAACATGCCCAGCGAAGGCCAACAACCACAGAATACGAGGATGCGTCTTTTCAAAGCGTTTTGTTTTCACATCGCTTCAAATTCCATGCAGAAAGAGCGCCGTAATGATCCAACTAACATCAGAGACAGGATGTGAGATAATCCACTAATATCCCATTTTTGTCCTGGAAAGAAACTGAAAGTAAGATAATGAATCCCCTTTCCCCAATTTCTCACACAAATTCATGGCCGCACGATAATTTTAATCATTGTTCTCTACCATCAACTCAGCTTCGACTTACGGAAGACGCCTGAATAGGAGACTTTCCAAGGGACTCTCTTTCTCAGCAGCTCTGCTCGGTCTTGCAGACTCAGGGCTAGGGATGGAAGAATATCATATTATTCTTCTTTTGTTGAAAACAGTTTCCCAACAGTCAGAAAATCCCCATCGGGAGGAATAATATAGTCCCGGGAGAATCTTGGATTTTTCTCCAGGTATTTAAACATCCTGAAGTAGAGGAATTATACTGCAAATAAAAACATATGGTTTTTTTTCATGGTAGCTTTATTGTTGTTGTTGTTGTTTTTGCACAGAAATAAGATTCCTGTGCAAAACATCTTTTCTTTCCTGGGCAGAAGTTTTCTTTGGCAGGAAACATTTTGCTGTCCAGAAACACGATTTTTGTTCAACTGCTTTGCAACATTTGGGATGTTTGATACGGAGGAATTACTGTGGGAGGAATATTCATTTTCTCCTTATCTCTTTGGCAATGTGCTTTGGTGGAGCTCTTGCATGGCAAGGGTTGGGTAGATGGCCCTTATGGCCCTTCCCAGCTTTAAGATTCTTGTGATTCTGAAAACAGTTCCAGCAGCTGTGGAGGGGAAGCTTTAGCGGTTTTCAAGGAGAACAAAGTAAGGTGTCTTGGAGACAAATGCAGGTTACTTAAATACTCCCCTCCTGAGATTTATAGCAGGAAGTTTGGTTTGGTTTCTAAGCGGAACTGTGTCTGGTTCTGGAGAAACTGGCAACATAATCAAGACGGGGCTAGTGTTTGGGGGGGAAACTTGATTCTGAGAAGAAACAGCTGGTGCTGTCAATGTCTGTGCAGCCGTACATCAGCTCTGGATTTCTCCAAACTTTCAAGGAGCCGCCCAAGGATCTGAACCTGTGTTTTTTGTGGGTTTTTCAGTCTAGTGACTATGTTCTAGAAGAGTTTATTCGACATTTCGCCTGGATCTGTGGCTGGCAGGTTCAGAACTGAACCCATTTTGTGGACAGGCTTTAGCACCTTGAGAGAGAGAGAAGAGCTCCTTTACAGATTAGGAAAACTCATGGGTATACTTAACTGTGGTTCCTATGTCCCAAGAGTGAGATCCTTGCCCAGCGGAGGGTCCAGATTAGCAGAGGAGACATGAGCAGGAGAGCACCCCCAAATTGTATTCAATGGGAATTTATTTAGCTCAGTAGGGAGCAGCTATAGTGCCAGGGCAACTCTACGCCGGGACTTTTAGCTTGTGTATATCCTCTCCGAATCCAAAACTCCAGGGGCAGTTTCCAAATTAGTTTAGTTTATTTATAAAAAGGGGAATCACACACATGCAAATCAGTCTTCTTTCTCTCTCTCTCTCTCTCTCACACACATAATGCAAGAACTAAGTTATAAAAGGTGGTTGTAGGAGGAAAGGCTGGAAGTGAAAGGACTCGGTATGCTTGCTGTGTGGCACAGACAGCAGTACTGAGGGGCCAGGCTTGAATCTGACAGAATTTCTGTCAGATTGCAAAGCAGACCAAATGGAAATGGACCAACTTGACTCAGGCAGCTGGACTTGATGTTCCAGAAATCCCAGAAACAATGGATCCCCACTGGTTGATAGTTTTAACTCCAGAGTTACAAAAGGAACATTTTTGGGTTGATGGTGGTGACAATGATTTAGTCCAGCAGTGTATAAGATCAGGACAGCCAGAGAGTTTGGGATGGGTGAAGCGTTGGAAAATACAATGGGGACTAAGAGAGTGTCTTATGCCTTTAGCCTGGCAGACTTCTTTATGTTTGACCTTCAAGTGGAAATGCACATGGCAGGGGTTGGGAAGCAGAAGTTTCACAGCATTAAGTTACATGGATCCTTTCCACATGCCCTCAGTCATTTAAACGTCATCATGAGATCTCCAAGATCTGTTGTTGGCCGTATGTAACTGTTATTACAACCAAATAAAACAAATATTTGTACCCCAATAACGTCAGCTATGCAAGGTGTGCTAACAGTAGGTCCACCTAAAAGGTCCAAAGTGTGATAAATGAACAGTCTGTAATGTAATGTATCCCACGTCTGCAACCATGTAATAGTCTCTGGAGTCCCCTATTCCAGCTTTTTCCTGAGCTGGTGGGATCTCCAGAGGTCATGTAGCCACCATCACTATCCATTGATGGTGAAAGGGACCTGAATCCTGGTGACCACAAGTTGAACATGAGTCAACAGTGTAATGCGGCAGCTAACAAGGCCAATGTGGTTCTAGGCTGCATTAATAGAAGTATAGTGCCTAGATCAAGGGAAGCATAGTGATCCTCTATTCTGCCTTGGTCAGGCCTCATCTGGAATAATGCTGTGTCCAGTTCTGGGCAGCACAATTCAAAAAGGATGTGGAGAAACTGGAGCATGTCCAGGACCAAATGTGAAGGGTCTGGAAACCATAAAACCCTGTGAAGACATACTAGGGGTGTTCTCACTGTGGCTTTACTCCAGGTTACAAATCGAATTCAAGGTATAGTGTTCCTATTTGAACCCGAATTTACTCTAGAACTGTTCTAGAGTAACCTGCATCGTTCTTACTACGATTCGAATCTGAATCGGGGTTTTTTTAAAAATCCAGGTTGAGGGCTTATAACCCGGAGTAAAAAAATAGAGGGTCGGCCTACTATTTTTCCTTGATTCGGGATAGGAATCGGAGTTTTAAATAGGAACGCCAGCTGAATTGGGTTAACTGGATGGGAGAAGCGGAGCGCGATGGCTGGCTTGGGGGAGTCGCCTTTTCTGTCCCCATCCGTCGTCGCCGTTGCCATCTTTGCTTCCCTCACCCCTTTGTCCCGCGGGCAGTCTTTCAATAAGAGATAAGGATTATTATTATTAATGGTTTACAGGCACTTAATCTCTTCAGCACTTTAAGCGCCTGAAGTCCCGGCCCATCAAGCGCCTGCATCTGTCAAAAGACTCTTAAAGGCTCCCCGGCGTGAGGAGAGCCTTGAACACCATTTGTAACGGAGAGGGGCTGGATGCACAGCACATCTGGGGGAAATAGAGCCTTTCCTTCTCTTTTTCCCAAACGGAATCTGGGAGACATAGGAAACCCTGGATGTATATGTGGTGTGTGTGTGTGTGTATGTGTTTCCAACCCTGGGCTTTGGATGCAGGTCTCTACCCACTTAAACCCACTGCCTTCTCCTCCTTGATCCGATTTGGCACACACACACACACACACACACACTATAGATAGTAGGTAGGTAGGTAGGTAGGTAGGTAGATGATAGATAGATAGATAGATAGATAGATAGATGATAGATAGATACTGTAGATAGATACACACACACACACATGTTTATATATGAATACTCACACACACACACGCATGCATATATATACACACACACACATACACACACAAACATATAGGTATATTACACACATACATATTGTGTTGTGTGTGTTGCACGCATGTATTACGCATATGAATGTATATTTTGTTGGGGAACACGAAGCGCTTTCCAGGAGGAACTATGGTGGGTTTGCAGGCATCCCCGCTTCATGGCTCCCCCGACACAGCCCAGGGAGCAATCCCCAAAGGTTCTCTCCCCATGGGGCAGCCAAAGCAAATCTTTCCAGAGGAACTATGGGATGGTTGTGTTTGTTGTGTTTGTGAGACATTT
>NC_056522.1:2696384-2722152 GCF_019175285.1 Sceloporus undulatus | reverse complement strand
ATCCTCCTCTGCCAGAGAGTGCTGGTGCCATAATAAACTACCATTCCCAGGATTCCCTAGCATTGAGTTATGGCAGTTAATATGGGGAGACACAGAAGAGGACGAATAAGCGCCTCCTGATTGGCTCTTTTAAAAAACAACCGTGAAATTTATAACGAATTAAAAACGGCCAGGTAGTGGGAACGCAGGTACAGGCTACATCGGTGTATGTTACATCGAATTAATGTGACGTCATGATGACGTCGCTTTGATTGACAGCTGAAAAAGGCGAGTGCGAACGAAATAACGCTAAAACCGGGTTATATATACACCGATTCATTCTTGAATAGGAATGAAAGCGGATCATTCAGTTGGTACATGAGAACGAAGAAAAAAAGCGATTTGGAACGCGGGATAACACCCGTGTTATTTTGAATCGGTTTTACCGAAACCGGTGTATTTTAAATCGTTGTAAATCGTAAGTGAGAACAACCCCTTAGGGAGCTTGGTATGTTTAGCCTGAAACAGAGACGGTTAAGAAGCGATACAGTAGCCCTGTCTTAAGTATTTGAAATCAGCTTGGTGATAGATGTACATTGAGCCAAGGCATGTAAAGGAGGAGTGTGAGCGATAGTGTGCTTTTAAAGGAAAGGGTTTTATTCTAAGAGAGAAATCTCCATTGCAACAGTGTATGCCTTCACATGAAGGACCATTTTCCCCTCAGGCTCAAGATTAGAAGATACCAGTTACAGACTGATGAGATCCTTTCAGCCAAGCCAGGAAAAGTAATACAAACCCTGACTAGCTCATTTGTTGTTGTTGCTAATTGCCTTCAAGTTGACCCCAACTCATGGCCACCCTGCGAATGAGACACTCCAAGGCCCCTTGTCCTCCACTGCTCTGCTCAGGTCTTGCAAAGCTGTTTTGGAGCACAAATCCCAGAATCCCCCACCATCCATAGCAATCCAATTTTTTGAAAAGCTCTGCTCTGGACCCAAAACTTTCTTTCTAGTGAGTAGGTGCTGTTTCCAGACAGGGCAATATCTTTTAGACTGCAACTCCCAGAATCCCCCAACACCCATAGCCAATGAGATTTATAATCCCAAATAAAATAAAAGACTCAACACTTTATTTGCAGTGAGTAAGTGCCCTCTCCAGATGGAGCAAGACTTTGGATCACAAATCTCAGAATACTCCAGCATCCAAGTGAATGGGATTTGCAATCTCAAATGTTTTGTTTTCTAAAAAAGGAGACCCAGACTTTATTTGCAGTGATTAGGTGCAGGAGAAGCTCTAAAAGGAATAGAGAAACGGAGCAAGAAAGAATTGAATCCTCTCCCTGTGTGCATTCATGTGTGCATGGGAAGATCTCGCAAACAAACCCCAGACCTGAGCTGTTTCCCATCCCACTAAGTTATTCTGTCAAGAAGATGAAAACAAGCAAGAGATCGGAGAGCAAAAGGGGGGCTTTTTGGAAGTGGGGAGTAGGAATGCTTAAATGGCAAGGGCTGCGGGCCAAGGCCATCTCGCATATGGTGGGCATGCAGCCAAGAAACAAACACCTGGCATTTGGGCCTGGGGCCAGAGGGGGCATTTTAAGTGGTTGCATAAAAACCAGAGGGAATCACAGTTGCTGTTCATGATACCCCCAACAATTGCATGTTGGAAACACCCATGCTGGCATGCCAAGAGTTATGAACAAGAACGCCCATTGCTCAGCACAGATAATTGGGAGTCTTATTGGAGTGTATTTCATAGCATCATAGAATCCTAGAGTTGGAAGAGACCTCAAGGGCTATTTTATTCGTTATTTATTTCCAGGATCCCGCCTTTCTCCCACATTGGGATTCACAATGGGCTTCAAGGCAGGTCCAGGCCAACCCCATTCTGCCATGCAGGAACACAGAATCAAAGCACCTTGGACAGAGAGCCATCCAGCCTCTGTTTTAAACTCCATCATACTCCAAGGGAAAGTCTTCCACCATCGAACAGCTCTTACTGTCATAAAGTTCCTCCTAATGTTGAGGTGGAATCTCTTTTCCTGCAGCTTGCAACCATTGCTCTGGGTCCTAGTCTCTGGAGCAACAGAAATAAAGCTTGTTCCATCCTCAATATGATGCCTCTTCAAATATTTAAACAGGGCTATCGTATCACGCCTTAACCTTCTGTTCTCCAGGCTAAACATCCCCAGCTCCCTAAGTCTCTCCTCATAGGCTTGATGGTTTCCAAACCCTTCACCATTTTGGTCATCCTCCTCTGGACACAGTTCTTGCTTCTCAACATACATTTTGAATTGTGGTGCCCAGAACTGGACACAGTATTATTCCAGGTGAGACCTGACCAAAGTAGAATAGAGAGGGGCTATTACTTCCCTCGATCTAGACTAGACTAGACTTCTATTGATGGAGCCTAGACCTCAGCCAAATGAGAGGCTGCATCCACACTACAGAAATAATCCAGGTTTACACCACTTTAATTGCTATCGTCAATATATATCTGGGATCTGCGACCTCAAAAATCCATGGATGGGTGACCTCCACTATTTTCAATGGGGCACAAGACCCATTCAAGCCTATGGGGCTTGAATATGTGCGAGCCTCTGTTTTCATGGGGAGGGGCATCTGGAACGGATCCCCCACAAAAACGGAGGGTCAACTATATATATATATATATATATATATCATAGAATCATAGAGTTGGAAGAGACCACAAGGGCCATCCAGTCCAACCCCCTGCCATGCAAGAAATCCAAATCAAAGCATCCCCGACAGATGGCCATCCAGCCTCCGTTTGAAGACCTCCAAGGAGGGAGACTCCACTACACTCTGAGGGAGGAGTGTGTTCCACTGTCGGACAGCCCTTACTCTCAGGAAGTTCCTCCTAATGTTGAGGTGGAATCTCTTTTCCTGCAGCTTGCATCCATTGCTCCGGGTCCTAGTCTCTGGAGCAGCAGAAAACAAGCTTGCTCCCTCCTCAATATGACATCCCTTCAAATATTTAAACAGAGCTATTATATCACCTCTTAACCTTCTTGTGTGTGTGTGTGTGTGTATTCTCCTGTATGATTTTTAAGATCTGACAAAGAGACCAGTGGAACTTCCAAAGCTTGTGTCCTGTATTTTGTGCATTTTGTTTGTCCAGTTAAAGGTATCACTGTTTTGTGGATTTTGGTCCAAAACACACTGCAGAAATAATCCAGTTTGAAACTGCTTCAGCTGCCCTGGCTCAATGCAATTCTGGGAACTGTAGTTTTGTGAGACTTTTAGCTTTTTCTGTCAGAGACCTCTGGTGCCACGATAAACTACAAGTCCCAGGATTCCCCTAGCACTGATCCTGGGCAGTTAAAGCGGTCTCAAACTGCATTGTTTCTGCAGTGTGTTTTGGACCTTAGGATGTTTTTATATCTTGGCCATCTATCGGAAGGAGCAAGGAAACATCAATACATTTTTCTATTCATATTGGCATGGTATTTCCGTATTGGAGTCTTATACTGGTTTTCCATTCTCTCCCAGTATGCCTTACCAACAGAACCATCATGGTCACCATAACCTATTTTGGAGATAGGGCTGAGCACCGCAAGAGCTCTTTCAAACTTCAGATGAAAAACCTGGAATGGATTTAATGCCCCACTGACCTGGAAGCAGCCAGTCCACCCTTGGATTTCTTGTGCCATTAGCCGCTTCTTTTGTATTTCATAGAAATATATTCCCAGTGTTTGTTTTTCATTTTTCAGGTGATCGGGGACAAAAGGGAGAGAAAGGGGACAAAGGAGACCGAGGAGGAGGAGGAGAAACAGGTAAAACTGAATTTTAAATATGAATTCACCTAATGCCTCGAACATGATACAGGAGAAGGTTTTTTAATATACTTTTGCAACCAGGGATGCTTCCAATTGCAACGTTTACTTTGATATGTTCTTAATGACTTTCCATTTTTAAGGTAGTATTTTTAAGGATTTCACAATTTTATTATATTGGTTATATTAATGGAGTGTTTTAACTGTGCTTTAAAAATGTACATATTTATTGCTGTTGTTTTCTAAGCATCTTTTGTGAGCCGCTTTGGGTCCCGTTTGGGAGAAAGGTGGCATATGAATAAAATGAGCTGAACTAATTAAAACAAATCAGGGTTCTTCTTCGTGGTCTCTGCGAATCACACAAATGGGTTTATTCTGCGCCTGCGCAGCAATCCTCGGAAACTTCTAGAATCTCTATGCAGAAAGCAATGTATCTTTCTGCAACTTTTTGGCGGTAGCTCCGCCCACCCATATATAAGGCCCCTGGTGGCCCGCTCCTCTTCAGTTCCTTCATTCCGCCGCGCTAAGCAGCTCGAGGAACTTCGCTAGCATTCACTTGCTCTTGTGTATTAGAATCTCTGGCTTTTGACCTTCGGACTTTCACTTGACTATTCTCTCGGACTTTCCCTTTGGCTTGACGACCTTCTCTGATTCTACGGCTTGACTTCGGACTGGAACAGACTTCTCTTACCATGGCCTCTTTCAAGCAATGCACCAAGTGCGGGGTGAAAATCCCCAAGGCCGACGGCCACGACAAGTGTGTCCTCTGCTTGGGGGAGGCACATGTTCAGGGCAGTTGTGCCCACTGCAAGGCCATGTCCGCCCAGGCCCTCAAGAACAGGGACTGGACACTCAAGGCCGCCCTCTACGAGAGGGTTCTCAGCCAGCCTGTAGGCTCTGGAGCCTCTGGGGAGTCGGATGCCCCCAAAGCCCCCAAGAGAAAAGGGGATAAACGCTCCGATCGGGACAAGAAGCGGGCTCGTTTGTCCTCGCCGCCTTCTAAGAGCCGCCGTAAGGGGCCCCCAAGCACAGTCTCAGTGCCTCTGCCTGAGTCAAGGCCAGTACCGTCGACATCGCCTGTTGCTGAGCCGGTGAAAACCCCGACTCCGTCTCTACCGGCCCCTTCCCGGATGGTGCCGCTCGAACCCAGAGTCCTCCTCACCAGTCACCTCTCTGTACCGGCAGATAGCCTACAGATTATGAATGTGGATTCTGAATCGGAAGGAGAGCTCCGGGACTCCTATGCTCCATTCTCTCCTCAAAGGCCGAGGTCAAAATCTCCTTCGCCCTCACCAAGGAGAAGGCCACGCTCTGCCTCACGGGACCGGGCTACGCTAGGTACCGAAGCTGATGAGGCTCTGGCTGCAGACCATCCTGCCCCTACAGAGCATGATCGGGACCTCTTCCAGGCGTTCCCGGATCTCATTCACGACCAGCATACGGGACAGTACCTCATCCCGGTTGACCCGTCCTGTCTGCGTCGTAACCTCCGTGCTCATTCATGGATCCGTCGCCCGGATGATGAAACCTCCCACCGGGACAACCGGGACAATCTTGGGACATCCAATCCTCTCTTTAGACGGCGCAGCCCATCCCCCTCGAGATCCGGCTCGGGCTCTCCTCGTTCCGTGTCTCCCATCTCGGATGAGGACGCCCCGTTTGTGTCTGAAGGCCCTTCTGTCCCGTCGCCCACGGACGACGTCCGGGCCTTTGCCGATAGGGTCATACGGATGGCTGATGCTCTCAAGCTGGAAGTCGCCCATCCGGAAGATGATGCCCTTGACCCGGTGGAGAGGAGGATCCACGGCTCGGCCCCAGCTCCTCCAGCCTTGGCTTACCTCCCATCCCTGGAAAAGATCGCGAAGCGTTCCTGGGACTCCCCAGCCATCATCCCGTCAACGTCTCGCAAGATTGAGAACCTGTACCGGGTTACTCCGTCGGCCCCGTCCTGGCTGTCACACCATCCCAAGCTGAATTCAGCTATTGTGGAAGGTGCCCAGTCCACCTTCGCCCCCAAGACCTCTTCTTCGCCTGTCGACAAGGACAGCAAGAAGCTGAACGGTCTGGCGAAGAAATTCTACGCCTCGGCGGCCCTCGACCTCAAAATCACCAACTACGCGGCTTACGTGGGGTCCTACGTCCAGTTCCTGGTGGAGAAGATGGACCCCACCATTGCTGACCTGCCCGATGACAGGAGGCGTATGATGGCGGCTCTCAGGAATGAGATCCACCTGATGGTGGGACAACAGATCATCTCTGCCAGGCACTCCACGGACTGTGCATCTAAGATCCTTTCTGGCTCCATAGCTCTCCGCCGATATGCATGGCTTTGGTCCTCAGACCTCACCCCTCAGGCGAAGGCGGCTATTGAAGACATGCCCTTTGACAACTCGGGCCTCTTCAATAGGGACACGGACGAGAAGCTTAGCTTCAGGTACCGGATGAAGACCGCGGCTAGAAAGCACGGTATGTCTTCCGCTCCATCCAAGTCCCCCCGCCAGAGGTATCCCGGTCAGCGCCCCTGGCACCCAGGAGGCCAGTACCGCTTTCAGCCCCAGGACCGTCCTTACCACCAGGACAGTAACCCTCAGGGCCGATCCTCCCGGTCGCCTGCTCCCCAGCCAGACAGGCGTCAATCTTCCCAACCCAGATACCAACAAGGGTATAGGAAGAAGGATGGCCGGGGCAAGAAGAGGTTCTGATGTGTTCCCGCGCACCTCGTCACGTCCAACAGGCTGAGCCCTTTCTTCAACACCTGGGCCGCCATCACTTCGGACTCTTGGGCACTTAACATCGTCCATAAGGGTTATGCCCTAGAGTTCACCGAGCTCCCACCAACTGGAGCCTTTGTTTCAACTGTCCCCTCGGACACCCTTCTTGACGAAGTGCGCACTCTTCTACACAAAGACGCCATTGAACCCATTTTCCCCTCTGAGTTCAAGCGGTGCTTTTTTTCCAGGTACTTCACCGTACCGAAGAAAGACTCTGGCCTTAGACCCATAATGGATCTTCGGGCCCTCAATGACTTTATTGTTTACAAAAAATTTAGGATGGTAACCCTGGCTTCTATCTTACCACTCCTACAGGAAGACCTCTGGTTCGTGACGCTAGACTTAAAAGATGCCTACTTTCACATAGCGATCCTGGAGGACCACTGCAGGTTCCTCGCCTTCGCTGTCGGACACCAGGCTTACCGGTACAAGGTCCTTCCCTTCGGCCTCTCCACAGCTCCAAGAGTCTTCACCAAGTGCATGGCGCCCGTGGTGGCATACCTGCGTCAAAGGGGCATCACAGTCTTCCCATACCTGGACGACTGGCTCTTCGCAGCATCCTCAAAGGACACCCTCCTCAAGCAGTTGGATTTTGCCCTGTCCCTGCTGCAAGCACTGGGACTACAGGTCAATTTCGACAAGTCCAACTTGACTCCTACCAAGCGAATAGACTCTATAGGAGCAACGCTGGACTCTCGACAGATGAGGGCATACCTTCCAGAGGCAAGGTTCCAAGCCCTCTGTGCATCTCTGCAGCCCTGCCTCCGCCAAAGGCGTCTTCAGGCCCGTGCAGTACAAGTCGCCATGGGACATCTAGCCTCTACCACTTTCGTCACACCGTGGGCCAGACTACGTCTGAGGCCCATTCAATCTTGGTTCCTCTCTGTGTTCGACTCCGTACGAGACACGTCCACCAAGCTGCTCACCATCCCGAGGACTGTACAGAGGTCTTTACAATGGTGGCTCCAATCCGACAATGTCTGTGTGGGGATGCCATTCTTACCCCCTCAGCCGGATATCTCTTTGACTACGGACGCCTCCCTGCAAGGATGGGGCGCTCACACACTGCACCTTACAATAAAGGACAAGTGGTCACCGGCAGAAGCTACGCTCCACATCAACGTCTTGGAAATGCTTGCCATGGAGAAAGCACTCAGAGCCTTTCAGTCGGTCCTCGCGGACAAGGTGGTGCTTCTTCTTACCGACAACACCACCGTTATGTACTACCTCAACAAACAAACAAGGAGGTACAAAGTCGAGGATTCTGTTGTCAGTCACCACCCGCATTTGGGAATGGTGCATAGCACAAAAGATTCTGCTACAATGCATCCACCTGCCTGGCGACCAGAACGACCTTGCAGACCAACTCAGCAGGTCACCCTCCATTTGCCACGAGTGGAGACTACATCCAGAGGTGTTGTCCCAACTCTTCAATCGCTGGGGAACCCCCCTCCTCGACCTGTTTGCTTCCAGGCTGAACGCCCACATCGTAAGATTCTGCTCACGGTACAGAGAGCCGAGTTTGGAAGGGGACACTTTCCAGCTCAAATGGACTCAAGGCCTTCTGTATGCCTTTCCTCCCTTTCCTCTGATCACACGGGTCTTTTCGAAGATGCTGGCCGACCACACGGACGCAATCCTGATAACTCTGTGGTGGCCCAGACAGCCCTGGTTCGCTTCGCTCCTACAACGAGCACAAGACCATCTCCGTCTGGAGCACCGGCCCGACCTGCTCTCGCTCCACGACGGACAAGTTCACCATCCCGAGATGCAATCTCTCCCATTGGTAGCATGGAGGATTCTATCCTGAGGACGCTTCCATCTGGTGTACAGGATATCATCAAGGCAGCACAGAGACCGTCCACACAGAGGTCCTATGCCTACAAATGGGATAGGTTCCTAACCTTTCTACAAGCAAAGGACATTCCACCATCCCGTGTCTCCATCCCTGTAGTCCTGGACTTTCTCATGACCTTAGCAGACGCAGGTCTCTCCTTGAGCTCTATCAAGTGCTACCTGTCTGCCATTTCATCTCACTACCTATTTCAGGACAGGCCTTCTCTGTTTGGGGATCTTCTCGTAAAGAGGTTCCTTAAGGGATTCAACAATTTGCACCCACCAATTCTAGACCCTACACCGCAGTGAAGTCTAGACACCGTCCTGGCACATTTGGTGTCCAAGCCCTTTGAGCCCTTAGCTACCACGGACCTGAGACTCCTGACTTGGAAGACGGCCTTCCTGGTAGCTATCACGTCAGCCCGCCGAGCTGGTGAATTGTGTGCCCTGAGGATGGACCATCCTTTCCCCCGTTTCCATAAGGACAAGGTGGTGCTCCGTACAGACATCACTTTCTTGCCAAAGGTGGTGTCTGCCTTTCACATCAACCAGGACATTGTTTTGCCGACTCTGGCTCCTAATCCGACCACAGACTCTGAGCATCAGCTCCATGCCCTGGATGTCCGCAGGATGCTGGCATTCTATCTGGACAGGACATCTGCTTCCAGACGTTCGGAGAGACTTTTTGTGTGCTACTCCGAAGCCAAGAAGGGGCTGCCGGTGTCACCGCAGAGGTTCTCCAAGTGGGTGGCCAGCACCATCCACCTCTGCTACGAACTGGCTGGAAAGCCTCTACCAGGTCAGGTTAGAGCCCATGCAACTAGGGCAGTAGCCGCATCCTCAGCCTTTTTGACAGGGATTCCCCTTGAGGATGTCTGTAAGGCAGCTGTCTGGTCCCAGCCATTGACATTCATTAGGCATTACAGACTGGACTCAAGGGCCAGGCATGATGCAGCCTTTCGGAGGGCAGTGTTACTCTCTGCCATGCAATAGACTTGTTACACGGTTAATAAATAACACAGTTGTTTGGTTTACATACTTTATTGATTATGTGATTTATTGGTTATTGACACTCCCTCCTCCACTGACTATAGCTCGCTAGTCTAAACCCATTTGTGTGATTCGCAGAGACCACGAAGAAGAACAGGTTGCTCACCTGTAACTGTGTTTCTTCGAGTGGTCATCTACGAATTCACACAAACCCGCCCATCCATCCCCTCAGTGTCTGCTCATTTGACAACGCTTGTTGCCGCGCTGATTAGCGGCTCATTCGGAACGGAAGAGGAGCGGACCACCAGGGGCCTTATATATGGGTGGGCGGAGCTACCGCCAAAAAGTTGCAGAAAGATACATTGCTTTCTGCCTAGAGATTCTAAAAGTTTCTGAGGATTGCTGCGCAGGCGCAGAATAAACCCATTTGTGTGAATTCGCAGATGACCACTCGAAGAAACACAGTTACAGGTGAGCAACCTGTTCTTTTCCATCTGTGTCAAGCCCAGCCATACGGCTGGATTTCTGCCTAAATAAGCGGCAATTGAAGGAGCATATTCCCAGAGGTTTTTAAATTTGACAAGTGGTGCCTGGTCCTTTAAAAAAGGGGAGGGGTGGAAAGCACACTTCTGATACCCCTATCAGTGCTGGAAACGTCACCTATGACCATCGCGGAACTAACATTGATTGACAGCCAGGCACCTTCACCTTAAACCCGAATTCTCCAAGAGGGCATTCGTGTTAAAATGCCCCTGACTGGTAGTCAGCACTTGCTTCCGGAGAGATTCGGGAAGGAGCCCCCCGAATTTGACCAGTTCGTTCCAGAGCAATGCCACCAGTGTGAATGAGGCCTTAGTCACCAACGCGCTTATAGAAAGCGCGGGATGAGTCCTTCCTGAATCTTCATTCGCGAAGCAAAGCCAGAGAGATTAAATTTGTCAATCCTTTCATTGTTAAATTATTACAACAGTTATTGAACCACTCCATAATTTTGCTTATTAAATTAATGGTTGAATTATTTGACCATTTTGCTAATTAAATGATCAAATTAATTAATAAAGAATCCCAAATGTGTTTCATTCTGAGGGCTATACAAATAATATATTTTTTAAAAAATAACATAATGGAATGTAAAATCATATTTAAAATATTTAATGCCATTCTTCAGCATCCTGAGGCTTGTTTTCCTTCTTTTCCCATGAATTTTATCTAATGGTCTCCAGGTTTTGGTTTTTCTTGGTAGAAACACAGGCACACTTACTAGGACTGCATCCGCACTGCAGAATTAATGCAGTTTGATACTGCTTTAACTGTTGTGGCTGAATGCTGTGGAATTCTGGGATTTGTAGTTTCTGAACAATTCAGCCTTCTCTGTCAGAGCGCTCTGGTACCAAAACAAACTACACATCTCAGAATTCCATAGCACTAGAGCCATGCCAATGAAAGCAGTATCAGCAATGCCATAATCACAGAAAGTCAACATGGGTTTCAGAGAAAGAAGTCATGCCAGACAAACCTGATCTCTTTCTTTGATAAAATGACCAGCTTGGTAGATGAAGGGAATGCTGTGGATATAGTATATCTTGATTTCAGTAAGGCCTTTGACAAGGTTTCCCATGACATTCTTGCAAACAAGCTTGTAAAATGTGGACTAGACAAGGATTACATGGATTTGTAATTGGTTGACCGGCCAAACCCAAAGGGTGCTCAACAATGGCACCTTTTCATCCTGGAGAGAAGTGACCAGTGGGATCCCAGAATGCTCTGTCCTGGGCCCAGGGCTATTCAACATCTTTATCAATGACCTGGATGAAGGAATAGAGGGCACGCTTATCAAATTTGCAGATGACACCAAATTAGGAGGAATAGCTAATACTCCAGAGGACAGGATCAAGATTCAAAATGACCTGAACAGATTAGAAAACTGGGCCAAAGCTAACAAAATGAAATTCAACACGGAGAAATGTAAGGTACTGCACTTAGGGCGGAAAAATGAAAAGCACAGATATAGGATGGGGGACACATGGCTGAATGAAACTACGTGTGAAAGGGATCTAGGAGTCCAAGTAGACCACAAGTTGAACATGAGTCAACAGTGCGATGCGGCAGCTAACAAGGCCAATGCGATTTTAGGCTGTATCAATAGAAGTAAAGTGTCTAGATCCAGAGAAGTAAATGTATTCTGCTCTGGTCAGGCCCCACCTGGAATACTGTGTCCTGTTCTGGGCACCACAATTCAAAAAGGACATTGAGAAACTGGAGCGTGTCCAAAGGAGGGCGACAAAAATGGTGAAAGGTCTGGAAACCATGCCCTATGAGGAACGACTCAGGGAGCTGGGGATGTTTAGCCTGGAGAAGAGAAGGTTAAGAGGTGATATGATAGCCCTGTTTAAATATTTGAAGGGATGTCATATTGAGGAGGGAGCAAGCTTGTTTTCTGCTGCTCCAGAGACTAGGACCCGGAACAATGGATGCAAGCTCCAGGAAAAGAGATTCCAGCTCAACATTAGGAGGAACTTCCTGAGAGTAAGGGCTGTTCTCCAGTGGAACACACTCTTTCCTCGGAGTGTAGTGGAGTCTCCTTCCTTAGAGATCTTTAAGCAGAGGCTGGATGGCCATCTGTTGAGGATGCTTTGATTGTGATTTCCTGCATGGCAGGGGTTGGACTGGGTGGCCCTTGTGGTCTCTTCCAACTCTATGATTCTATGAAACCGCATTCTTTCTGCAGTGTAGATCTGTGACTCTGTGGAATTTGCTTATATATTGGGTCAACATTCAATAAATGATTGACTGGATCTAATCTAGTTTCAACAGTATCTTGTACACTGTTGTATGAAATTTCAGTGCAACATTTTTGTTTTTTGGGCTAAAAACGGGGTTTGCATGAAAAATAACTTTAGTTGTTGGTGGGTTTTTTGGGGGGGTGCTAAAAAAAAGATGCACGAAACTTCACCTAATCTTACCCAGCAGAAGGATGGTTTTCAAAATGATTCATTATTGCAACTAGCACGTAATAATTAAAAGATCAGCATCGCTAGGCCTAGGGCCATCTTGTCAGTGTAATATTATGCCAGCTGCAAAGAGTCCCCTTAACTCAATCAGGGCCTCTTTGAGCTTTGTTAAACTACGAATCTGGAAATCTGGAATCCCTTCCAAACTTGTGCAATTGTTTTGCAACCAAAAAATCCCCACATTTTGCAATCCCCTCGAAACTCAGATACCAACAGATCAACTCAGGGTCCTTAGCAAACATTTAGGCACAGGTTTGGAGCAAATCAGGCAGTGTTGGATTTGGGTTTGTTTCCTAAGAAGCTTGTGTTGATACGCATATACAGGACCCTCGTGAAAGTGTGTGTGGGGGGGGGGATGCAAATAAAAAATATATTTTTTAACATGAGAGACCACCTCTTTAGGAAACTCTAGGTCCTTCAGTGCAACTCTATGGTCAACGTCTGCCAAAGTTGACAAAAAATCACACTGGAGGACCTACAAATGTCTAGAGATTTATTTTCTCTACGGCTCTCTACATCCTCCGGCACAACTCAGTGGTCAGTTTCTAGCAGAATTTCTCTGGAAGCCCTAGGGATTCTTAGAGATAACATATTAATAAAATCTGCAAATAATCAAGGCCTTAAATGTCAGAACTGCAAATGTGGATGGCCAACTTTATCTCAGTTTTAGGTGCAAAAAAAAAGGGGGGGGGGGGGGGGGGGGGTTGTTGCTCCAAAAATAATTGCAGAATTTTTATATACCGTATATATTCTACCTCATGTATCAGTCAAGGGCAGGTTTTAAGGCCAAAATTAGGAATTTTGATATGACCCATATATAAGTCGAGGGCATGGAACAAAGGATGTAAAGGATGAAGGAAAGGAAAATGATGCCAAAGAGTGCTTCTGTTTTCCTGTCCAAGCGTTCAGAAAGGCCAGAAGCAGTGTGACAGTGGAGAGAAAAGAGGAGGTTGGTATTTCTTTTAGGTTTTCCTAGGATGGACTAAGCTCTTACCTTTTGTCGCTCTACTCAGAGACAGAGAAGGATCCTATTTTGAGTTAAGGTACACCACTTGCATTGACCCGTGGATAAGTCGACCTGGGTTTTTGGGGTCATTTTTTTTTACTCAGGCCTGGTAGAAATGGGTGCTTTACGCTGGCCTGGGGCCAAAATTAGGGCTAGCTAGTACTGGGCGTTCACACGTGCCCAGCACAATCTTGCCATGACCCCATCCACTCAGGGCACAGAGTGATGATGTCCATGCAGTGCAGCACCCAAACAGTGCTGTGCCACACAGAGGTCATCATCACGCATGACTGCGGCAATGGTGCCCCACGCATGGCCTAAAAAGGGTTCTTTTTAGGCCTCCTGGAGTCTGTGCCATTTGGTTGGCATGGTCTCCATCCAGGGCAGAAAGGGGCGGCATCTTGCCAGCCCTTTCACCCCATCTGCACAGCCTCTCAAATTTCTAGATGTATACATGAGTATATACAGTAGTTTTGGAGGGGATTCCAGATTTCAGGATTTATAGTCCACAAAGTGGCCTTTCCACCCTCCTCGTCCTTCTAGAAAGCAAAAATGAACTTCCTTGATGCTTGGAGAGGTGTGTGAATGCTCTCTCCCTCAGCCTCTCTGTCCAGAACTAGCACAAGTTTGTGTGTCTGTGTGTGTTGGTGTGCTAATTCCATCCCCCACTCCCTTTTTGCGTAAGATCCAAGAAATCTGGACGGCTTTTGTTCCTCTCCGTATTTGTTTTTATTAAGCCCATTACCTCCCCCCAATCCTGTACCGAAAGGAAAATCTGCAAAAAAAGAAATAAACAGGCTTGCTTAGCAAAACAAGCTCTCCCTTCCCTGCAGCTGCACCAAGATATCATCAGCTCCCTTTAATTGGGACCATGTGTCTCTTAGGGAAGTGGGAGATTTATATACTCTTGCAAGGAGAGGGGGGGGTTGCACTCTGAAATCTCCCTCCCCCCTCCAAGAGACAAACCCATTTTCATCCATTTCATCCAGACCCAGGCAATGGACACCCTCCAAAATGTTGGATGGCAACATTTCTTAGATAGACAGATAGAGCATGAGCCTTTCATTCTTGGGAGTTGCGCCACTCCTGGTTTTCAGGTGGCCCAGCTAACCTCGGGCCCAGTCATACTTATGTTTTTTGCATGCGTCCATGAATCAATTCAGAATCAATTCATTATGTTTTAAGGCAGAGAATCTTTTCATGGCATTTAATTCCAGTCTGAAGTTCCCATCCACCACCGGTCTGGATTAAAATGGAGGCACCTCCGTTTCCTGAATAGTGGCTGTACGATCCAAATCGATCTGATGGCTTACTCAAATTAGAGATGTGGATCATTGTGGTTGTAAAAAAATAACTGTTAAGTGATCCGGTGCCAAATGCACCAGTTTAAATGGGTTTTTTGTTTGCCCCCCCCCCCCCCCCCCGGCAAACTGCACCGAGTAGAATTGGTGCAAGTCTGAACTACAGGGAAATAACTCGGTTTCCTAATCTGTGATTGTATAAAGTTCAGACTAAAAACCATGATGGATTCATCATCCCACTAACATCTGAGGTCACCCACATCTACTGCTACCCAAATGAAGCTTGAAACGTGGCTTATAGAGTCATGGGATCCTAAAGGGAGTCCCTAGAGGCCATGGAGTCCAACCCTCTGCTCAGTACAGGATCTCCAGCCAAAGCATCCCCAGCAAGAAGCTGTCCAGCCTCTTTTGGAAGACATTCAGAGAAAGAGATCCCATCACCTTGCTAAGCCATTGGTTCCGTTGCCAAACCAGCCTTACTGTCAAAAAGTTCCTTCTAACATTCAATCGAAATCTGCCCTCCTGTAACTGAAAACCATTAAGCCTGGTCTGAACCTCTGGAACAGCAGAGAAAAATACCATTGTTTGAATCTACTGGTGGCATGAGCTGCAGTGCACCTGCACAAGCCAATGGGTACTCATGAGTCATGTGTTGTTACCTCTGTCTGCATCGGCATGCAGCCTCCAAAATCATTGGCAGCTTTAAAAGTAGCCATTTGCTTCTAAAAAAGAAAGCATTTTGTTCATTGTACACATTTTTAAACAAAACATTTAATGACCTACATGGTTTGGCTGCGGAACGCCCAACGACAGCACATGTTTTCCTTACGTAACATGTGTCCCTTCTCGGTTTGGAACGCATTGAACATAAAACACTTAACTTTTGCACTGTTTCCAGCTTGAAAGCAGATAAGACGCAGCAGGACTTTCTGCCTCTCTCTCGCCAAGCAAACTCTTGACGCAACTGGAATGGCTCATGGGACTTTGGTTTCTGTACAGACTTGACATAACTGTGTGGCAAGTGGTCAGAGTTATGGCCTTGCCTGGACTACAAGCCTTTGGACTTCTGTTAGCAATCGCCACTTGCTGCTTCCACTTAACTCTCCCCGTGGTAACCATACAAAGCGGAGATCTGAAGCCACAAAGTTGTGAGTTTGATCTCAGGGCTCCAAGGCTGACTCAGTCTCCCATTCTTTTGTAGGTGGGTAAAATGAGTACCCATGGTAGAAAAGTGTGAGTACCCTTTATAATCAAGAATGGCTAAATAAGTTAGCAGATTATATAGAAAAAGATATCCATACTTGTTTATTGAGCAGCGGGTCTAGGGAGAGGCAAAAGTCCACCCGCGCTGATAAAATACCTGCATCATACGCAGGCTTGCCATACACAGACTTGAGGTCACGCGGACAGCAAGCCCTAATATGGTGAATGAGGTGCACACTGCAGCAAATCATAACCCCCCCAAAAGTCAGCACATCCCTCAGTTACAGTTATCACAGATAACAGAGCTATGGAATAACAATAATAACACTTTTTGCTGACTCATAAATATATAAACGTGGTGTAGTGGTTTGAGCATTGGACTGTGACTTCGGAGAACAGGGTTCGAATCCCAGCTAGGTTACAGAAACACATTGGGTGACCTTGGGCACATCACACTCTCTTAGCCTCAGAGGATGGCAATGGCAAAACCCCATGACAGATTTGCCTTACAGTCGCCATAAGTGGGAAACGACTTGAAGGCACATAACATACACGCATACACACACAACCCCCCCCCCCCAAAAAAAAACCCCATATATTACATGTGTGGATATACATTAGAGAAATCCAAAATTTTAGGTATCATGTCATCATACATTATACAATATAACCAATTGCTTTTGAAAATTCTTCCAAAAGTCCGCCACAACGAATATTCCTGATTAAATTCAAAAAATTGGTGGTAAGTGGTTTGTTTGTATAAATAGTGTTTTTCTTTGTTGGCATATATTTAGTTAATTAAGACGATCTGTCTGCAAATAAGAACTACAAAATGGTTCACTAACTCCAGATTTGCTGTCTCCATGTGTTTTCTGGACTACATAGAATTCGTTCAATACATCCCATGTCAACTTAATGGAGGACGTTTGGAAGGATTTTGAATAGTACCTTGTTATATTGAATTATCACATGATACCAAAAATCTGGGACTTCTGTAATGTACAGTGGGCCCTTGGTATCCACTGGAGCTTGGTTCCAAGTCCTCCCATTGATACCAAAATCCGTGGATGCTCAAGCCCCATTAAATGCAATAGTAAAATGGTGTCTCTTACATAAAATGGCAAAATCAAGGTTTGCTTTTTGGGAGTTATATATGTTCTTTGAATATTTTCAAGCTGTGGATGGTTGAATCCACGGATAAGGAATTGGTGGATATGGAGGACCAACCGTATATCCAAGCATGTAATATAGTTTTATGAGTATACAAAAAGTGTTGTTATTGTTATTCCATTGCTCTGTTATTTGTGATGCATGAACCCATCTTGTCATTATCAAGTCCTGCCATAATTCTATGCCAGCTACTTAGTTAAGTATATAGTTAACCAAGTAACCTCTCCTGGCCTGATCTTCCCCAACAAACCTGATGAAAACATGGTTCTGTTGTTGTGCTCTCAAGTCATTTCCAACTTAACGGAGACCCTAAGGTGACCTGACAGGGTTTTCTTGGCAGGTTTCTTTGGAGGGGCTTTGCCATTGCCATCCTCTGGGGCTGAGAGAGCATGGCTTGCCCAACGTCACTCAGTGGATTTCCATGGCTGAGCTGGGATTCGAACCCTTGGTCTCTAGAGTCATTCAATGCTCAAAGGTTGTGAGGGGGATTACAATTTTGGCAATTCACCTTTTGCTCTGGATTTTGCAGGACAATTTGGAGCACTTCGGAGCAGTGTCTGCTTTGCCGACTGCCACCGCTGGTGCAAGTCACTAGTAAATATAACATATTATAAGATCATATAATTAATATAAGGGTCACAGAAACCACTGGGTGAGTGTAGTCACATCTTCTCAGCTGAACATACAACAAAAATAATGACCACAGAAAGAATACATAAATTCAAATCTAGACACTGACAAAATCGAAATAGTCAAAGAATTCCCATACGAAGGGTCAAACATTGACCAGTCAAAAAATAAGAAAGAACTGGAAAAGATCCTGAAAAGTAAAGATATACAAATGAGTACTAAAGTCAGAATGCTTCAGGCCATTGTATTCCCCATCATCCCCATGTATGGATGTGAGAGCTGGACGAGAAAGGAAGCAGACAGAAGGAAAATCAATTAATTTGAAATGTGGTTCTGGAGAAGAGTGCTGAAGATCCTGTGGAAGACCAACAAGACAAACAAATAAGTCCTTGAACAGATAAAATCATAGAGTTGGAAGAGACCACAAGGGCCATGCAGTCCAACTCCATTCTGCCATGCAAGAACTCTCCATCAAAGCATCCCTGACAGATGGCCATCCAGCCTCTGTTTAAAGACCTCCAAAGAAGGAGACTCCACCAAACGCTGAGGCAGTGTCAAACAGCCCTGACTATCAGGAGGTTCCTCCTGATGTTAAGGTGGAATCTCTTTCCCTGTACCTTCCATCCATTACTCCTTATCCTATTCTCTGGAGCAGCAGAAAACAAGCTTGCTCCATCCTCAATATGACATCCCTTCAAATATTTAAACAAGGCTATCATATCCCCTCTTAACCTTCTCAAACCAGAACTCTCCTTGGAAGCCAAGATGAACAAGTTGAGGCTGTTGTACTTTGGCCACATCAGGAGAAGGCATGGATCACTAGGAAAATAATAATGCTAGGAAAGGTAGAGGGCAGAGGAAGGAGAGGAAGACTGCAGGCCGGATAGATGGATTCAGTCAGGGGAGTCACCAGGCTTGAATCTACAAGGTCTGAGCAGAGCACAAGGGAATCTTGGAGATGTCTCATCCACAGGGTTTCCATGAGTCAGAGTCGACTTGAAGGCAACTAACAACAAAGAGTGTGAGTGTATGAGTATACTAGATAGATAGATAGATAGATAGATAGATAGATAGATAGATAGATAGATAGATAGATAGATGCCATATATACTCAACTATAAGTCGACCGCATGTATAAGTCAAGGTCAGATTTTGGGCCCAAAATTATGGATTATACCATGACCAATGGATAAGTCAAGGGTAAAACTTGGAGGCTCCTTCAGTGTGTGTCTGTGTGCATATGGCAAGAGAGACTCTCATTGAGGGTTTTTGCTTCTTCGTTTCAGCTTTGGTTTCAGCCAGTCGCGCGGGTGGGAAAGGGACTCTTAAACAAACAGCAATGTCACTCACTCACCCAGGACTCTTTCTGCTTGGCTCTTGCTTGCAAAACTCCTCTCTACGCCGCATGGGGAAATCTGAAAGAGCTGCTATCATTTTTCCATAGTGACCCATAAATAAGTCGACCTCAGATTTTGGGATCAATTTTTAGGCATAAATTTGTAGACTTATAGACAAGTATATACGGTAGATATAGTAATCGTTTTTTGCTTAGTCCAACGAACATTGCAAACAACATCCACGCTTTCATGCAGTTGCAAGATCATAGTTGAAATTGACTAAATAAAATATACGCCTAAGCTTAAGATAAACACCTTCTATTATAAAATAGGTCACATTGCAGTAACAAGTTCCAAGTTGAAAACAAATGGAAATGAAAATGCAAGGTATGCCATTTCCCTCTAGACTGGTCCCCTGACCCCAGTAAATCTGTATTTCTGTGACGGTTCCATTGTGTAGAGCAGGTGGGAGGACAGAGTCTGCATCTACACAGTAGAATTAATGGAGTTTGACACCGCTTTAAGTGCCGCGGCTCAATGCTATGAAATCCTGGGATTTGTAAGGGTTTTTTTTAGCCACACCAAACTACAAATCCCAGGGTTCCATAGGATGCACTCATGGTAGTTAAAGCAGTGTCAAATTGCAATGAAGCTGCAGCCAGAGTTGCTGTTCTGGCAGGTGAGATCTTCCACCAGGAACGGATCTGTCCACACTCAGAAGCTGAACTCTATGAATGTTTCTCTGGAACAAAGCCCAGGATGCTGTGCTTGAGAAGACGCATGCAAACAACTTCAAGATCCCCTTTCAGCAGAGATGGAAAGTCCAAGAGCTGCAGGTGGTTACGGCTTAATTTACGGACAGAGCCATAACCCCCTTGGGAAAGGGAGTGGAAAGTCATTGTGCTTTCCTTTGCAATCCAAACAGTGGAGCTGTCAAGCCAGGCCGCCTTGTGTCCATGGCTTGGAGCCATCCAAGCCGTTGGCCCCACTTAACCTGCCAGAGCAAAGCCTCTTGTGCTGAGTTTGTTGCTGAAAACAGTTTGGTCTCTTGCCCAGCCATGGAGATCTGCTTTGGGAGGAGGCAAGAGAATGCTAGTCTGCATTCATAGGAGTGTTTTTAAGCAGAGGCTAGATAGCCATCTGTCCCAGGGATGGCTTGGATTGTGTCTTTCTGCCTGGCAGAAAGGGATTGGATTGGTTCGCTCTTGGAGTCTCTTTCAACACTAGGATTCTGTGTATTCCTGCATGGCAAAACGGGGTTGGACTGGGTGGCCCTTGGGATCTCTTCCAACTCTTGGATTCTCTGATTGTATCAATGATTATGTGAATCTATCCTTGCATCTAGAAGCTCTGCTGGTTGGAATCAGCTCTTTCAAATGGTTTTGCAACCTGTATCCTGGGATAGTCACTGATTCCCATGTTGGTGGGGTTATAAACCCACTCTCAATTTTCCTAATCTCTTAACTTTAAAGGAACTGTAGAAGGTTCTCAACCTTGTCCTCCAATCAGACTGAAATGTGGAGTTTGGACCCCATTTTGGAGTAGACTCACTTCCCCACTGACACTGTACATGCTTGTGCAGGGACCTAGTCACACTCTGCAAACAGAGTGCTATGCTTTAACGGCCATGCCTGCATCCTCCTATGGAATCCTAGAGGAGCTCTCTGGAGGCATGCACACTGTAGAAATAATGCAATTTGACACCACTTTATGTGCTGTACCTTCATCCTATGGAATCCTGGGATTGGTAGTTTTACAAGGTCTTGAACCTTCTCTGCCAAAGAGTGCTGGTGCCTCGCCACCTACAAATCCCAGGATTTTTTCAGAGGGAGCCATGGCAGTTTAAGTGCTGTCAAACTGTATTATTTCTACAGTGCAGATGCACCCTGAAGCTTCTCCTTTGTCAACCTAGGTGAGAAAAGGTGGCTCATCATCATCACTGATGCTACCAGCTCCAAGGGAGTTAGGCTGGCAGAGTTTGGCCTTTACTGAACTTCAGGTTGGGTGGAGATGTAGTTGGCATCCATACATCAAGACCATTCCAGCCTGAGAAGCATGTGATACAGTACAAGGCTCAAAATAGTCCATTTTCCTAAGCCTTTTGCACACTTGATTACTTCTAGGCTTTCATAGAGGCATCATTCCACCTTCCAAGCGTGTTATTTATGCACCAAAAAAAAAAAGCAAATCAGATCCATTCCAGGGACATAGCTAGGATTTTAGGAAGTCCAGACATTATAATGGGGCTTGGGTGCAGCGGCACAGCAACACACACCATTCATTTTTCTAATGGAAGGGGGGGTCCAGACCCCAAGAACCCCCCCCCCACGGCGACATCCCTGTCCATTCTGTGTTTATTTAAGGTTGAAGAGGCCAACATAATGTTTGGACTTCTGCTGTATATTTAGCTCCAATCATCCTTGTTCAAGAAGGAAGAAATGGCATTGTTCTGAGGACATGTTAATACAACTGTTCCAGGGTTCTCACTCTGTGTCTGTGTCTTCACGTTGCTTGTTTTCTTATGGGGACCCCATGAATTTTGTAGAGTTTTCTAGGCAAGGAGTTAACAGAGTTGGGTTTGCCAGTTCCTTCCTCTATTTCAGAGGAAGCAACGAGCAAAACCACCTCTGATTATTCCTTGCCTAAGAAAACCCAAGAGCACCTGCTATTTGTTGACAGTCTCCCATCCAAGGACTAACCAAGGATTATTCTGCTTAGCTTCCAAGATCAGACAGGATCTAGTGCCTTTAGAGCAGCCGTCCCCAAGCTTTGGTCCTCTAGATGTTTTGGACTTCCAAATTCTTGATGGTTGGCCAAACTGGGCTAGGGCTTCTAGGAGTTGAAGACCTAAACACCTGGAAGACCAAAGTTTGGGAAACATTCATACCACTATAGAATCATATACAATCAATACAAGCTTGTTTTCTGCTGCTCCAGAGAATAGGACACAAAGCAATGGATGCAAACTGCAGGGAAAGAAATTCCATCTCAACATTAGGAAGAACTTCTTGACAGTAAGAGCTGTTTGACAGTGGAACACACTCCTTCCTTGGAGATTATGGCAGAGTCTCTTTCCTTAGGGGTCTTTAAACAGAGGCTGGATGGCCATCTGTTGGGGCTGCTTTGATTGAGAGTTCCTGCATGGCAGAAGAGGGTTGGACTGGATGGTCCTTGGGGTCCTTTCCAACTCTATGATTCTGTGATTCTATATGGTGCTGGAGAAGAGTGTTGACGATACCATGAATTGTCAAGGAGACCAACAAATGGGTCCTTGAACAGATCAAGCTGGAACTCTCCCTGGAAGCCAAGATGATGAAACTGAGGCTGTCGTACTTTGGCCACATTGTGGGAAGACAGAATTCATTGGGGTGAAATAATAATTCTAAAAAAAGGTGGAGGGAAGTAGAAAGAGGAAGACTGCATGCTAGATGGATGGACTCTATTAAGCAGGTCACTGGCCCTACATTGTGGAGACAGGTTATGGTCAGGGCAGGGGGAAACTGGTTTAATTGACCCATGTAGACATGCCCACAGTTGGAAGAGGACCCAATGCCCATCCAGATGTATGTGTGGATGTGCATCCTCAAATGCATCTCTATGGCATAAGCACAGGCTTCTGGATGCACATGTGCAACTCTGTTTTTGCAATGTTGAAATTAATGCAGATGTTACACATTGGACAAACCTGCCCAACGGCTCCATTGGGGAACTGATGTGTTTTAAAAGGCACCAGCAGGGTTCCAGCTAATTGTCATGCCCTGCTTCCAGAACATGAACCAGGGAGTTTATCAGACAAGGGGAATTGAAAGTAGAATCCGATGGCAATCTGAAGGCAATCATGGGGTTTCACATTATTGCGTGATAACCCACTACACACAAATTCGGCCAATGGGAAGTCAGTCCGAACTCAATCATGTGATTTCACGTTATTGTGTGATAGACTGCCACACGCAAATTTGGGCAATGGCATGCTATTTTCGGGCAATGGGGAGCCAGTTTGAACGCAATGCGTATTCATATAATTGCGCTAAACTAGCAACTTTTAAGTGAATGCGTTTTGGCTCCACTTTCTTTTCATTCGAATTTAAGAGATATTCCTCCCATTTGCTAAATTTCCTCGACTCTGATTCAGAGATTGAAGCATTGGATCTGCTGAGACCTGCTGCTGAACTAGAGCAGGAGGAGGTTCCAGAGCCACACATCTCAGAGACAGACCAGAAAGCTGGACCAGCTCTGGCAGAGGGTCTTTTCCATTCAGATACAGAAGACAACTTACCCCTACCTACCTTTGCTGAATGGAGACAACAAAGGGAGGGTTCCAGGAGGTGTCAGCGGATTTATAAGAAACAGCAGTTCTTTAAGCGATAGCCTTGTTTAAGTATTTGAAGGGGAGTCACACTGAGGCTGGAGCAAGCTTGTTTTCTGCTGCTCCAGAGACTAGAACACAGAACAATGGATGCAAGCTACAGGAAAAGAGATTCCACTTAAACATTAGGAGGAACTTCCTGACCATAAGAGCTGTTCAGTAGTGGAAGATGCTCCCTTGGAGGGTGGAGGAGTCTCCTTCTTTGGCGGTCTTTAAGCAGAGACTAGATAGCCATTTATTGGGGATGCTTTGATTGTGAGTTCCTGCATGGCAGAAGGGGGTTGGGCTGGATGGCCCTTGGGGTCTCTTCCAACTCTATGATTCTGTGACTATAAGTAGTAGCTGCATTGAGCTGCTGATCCATAAATTCCCTGCCCTGCCTTCCAGGAATTGTCAGAGATTATCTGACCTACCTGGTTCCCTGTTGTGTTCTTCTGTGTTTGTGGACACTAGATGCCATTTACACAGTTGCCTTGCCTGCCTGAGGTATAAGGCTGGGACTTCTACAGGAAACTCACCAGACAACATTCAGATTTATTAGCTACCTGTCCTTGTTTGTTTTGTTTTGCTTTTCCTGTTCCTGTCAATTTAATAGGAAGGATGTTTTTTCCTGAGGGAGGAGGGGATATACAGAGTCAGGGAGCAGCCATTGGAGTCATTCAAGGCAGAGGTAGCTACGGAGAGAGAGGAGACAATTAAAACACCAAGGAAGAGGGGAGCTCAAGAGGGTGCTTGTGGTCCCCAAGCTGTCTCCCAGTTTAAATAGCATGGATAGCCTTGATGACAGTCTCCCTGGGTTGAAGCTACTGCTGCTGAATGCCAGGTCAGTGAATGGTAAAACAGCTGCCATTCAGGACCTGATCCTGGAAGAACAAGCTAACCTGGCAAGTATAACAGAGACCTGGTTGGATGAGGATAGAGGAGTTAATCTATCTCAGCTTTGCCCACCAGGTTTCTGTGTGCAGCAGCAGGCAAGATCTGGAGGGCGAGGAGATGGAGTTGCAGTGGTATATCGTGATTCCATCCCCCTGACCAGATGCCCCTCACACAGTCTATGGGTTTTGAATGTGTTTATTTAAAGGTGGGTAGCCGGGACAGAATAGGGATTCTGTTGGTATACCGCCCACTCTGCTGCACAACAGTCTCCCTTCCTGAGCTGACCGGGGTGGTCTTGGGGTTGGTGTTGGAATCTCCATGTCTATTAGTGCTGGGGGACTTCAACATCCATGCTGGGACTACCCTTTCAAAACAAACAAAGCAAGCTTCATTTATATACTGCTTCATACCGCCTAAGCAGTGTCTAAGCGGTTTACAACTGTAAGCTAATTTGCCCCCAACAATCTGGGTGCTCATTTTAGCGACCTCCTCGGAAGGATGCAAGCCTGAGTCGAGCTTGAGCCCTTTTGCTGGTCTTGAACTCACAACCTTGTGGTTTTGAGTGAGTGGCTGCAGTACAGACATTGAACCACTGCACCACCAGGGCTCTTTCAGGAGTGGCTCAGGACTTCATGGACTCCATGACAACCATGGGTCTGTCCCAAGTAGTATCTGACCCTACTCATGCTGCTGGTCACACTCTGGACCTTGTTTTCTGTACTGGGTGGGATGATGATGATCTTGGTGTGGTGGAACTCTCCACAGTTCCATTATCATGGACAGATCATTATCTGGTCAGGTTTAGACTCACTGGGACTCAGAACCTCTGCCCCAGGAGGCTGATGGATCCGAATGGATTCCTGAGGGCTCTTGGGGAGTTTTCTGTCACCTTGGCAGGCAATTCTCTTGACGCCCTGGCCAGCCTTTGGAATGAGGAAATGGCCAGGACGGTGGACACAATCGCTCCTGAGCATCCCCTCTCACGGAGTAGAGCCAAACCAGCCCCCTGGTTCTCTAGGGATTGAGGTTGATGAAGCAAATGAGGAGGAGACTAGAGCGACATTGGTGGAAGACTTGGAGTGAATCTAATCGAACATGAGCTAGAGCCTATTTGAAAGCCTACTCTATGGCAGTGCGGGCAGCAAAGAAATTATTTTTTGCTGCCAGCATTGCATCTGCAAGGAGCCAGCCAGCAGAGCTGTTCCGAGTGGTCAGGGGCCTTTTACACACTCACCCTCAGGTAGAAAATGCAGACCACGCAAAGGCTCGCTGTGAAGAATTTGCACATCATTTTGCAGATAAAATCACTCCGATTCAGTCCGAATTGGATGCTACAGTTGATACAGTGTCAGTGGATGTAACCGTGGCTCCTGCCAGTCCAGTATTAATGGATATATTAAAGACTGAGTGCCCTCCCTCCATAACTGTCATCTTTCGGCCGTTGAGGGAGAGAGCAGGCCGGCCCAGCGTCATCAGGGGCTGGACTGAAGACTGAG
>NC_056522.1:2658315-2696359 GCF_019175285.1 Sceloporus undulatus | reverse complement strand
AGTAGTGGAAGATGCTCCCTTGGAGGGTGGGAGGAGTCTCCTTCTTTGGCGGTCTTTAAGCAGAGACTAGATAGCCATTTATTGGGGATGCTTTGATTGTGAGTTCCTGCATGGCAGAAGGGGTTGGGCTGGATGGCCCTTGGGGTCTCTTCCAACTCTATGATTCTGTGACTATAAGTAGTAGCTGCATTGAGCTGCTGATCCATAAATTCCCTGCCCTGCCTCCAGGAATTGTCAGAGATTATCTGACCTACCTGGTTCCCTGTTGTGTTCTCTCTGTTTGGTGGACACTAGATGCCATTTACACAGTTGCCTTGCCTGCCTGAGGTATAAGGCTGGGACTCTACAGGAAACTCACCAGACAACATTCAGTTTATTAGCTACCTGTCCTTGTTTGTTTTGTTTTTGCTTTTCCTGTTCCTGTCAATTTAATAGGAAGGATGTTTTTCCTGAGGGGGAGGGGGATATACAGAGTCAGGGAGCAGCCATTGGAGTCATTCAAGGCAGAGGTAGCTACGGGAGAGAGGAGACAATTAAAACACCAAGGAAGAGGGAGCTCAAGGGGTGCTTGTGGTCCCCAAGCTGTCTCCCAGTTTAAATAGCATGGATAGCCTTGATGACAGTCTCCCTGGGTTGAAGCTACTGCTGCTGAATGCCAGGTCAGTGAATGGTAAACAGCTGCCATTCAGGACCTGATCCTGGAAGAACAAGCTAACCTGGCAAGTATACAGAGACCTGGTTGGATGAGGATAGAGGAGTTAATCTATCTCAGCTTTGCCCACCAGGTTTCTGTGTGCAGCAGCAGGCAAGATCTGGAGGGCGAGGAGATGGAGTTGCAGTGGTATATCTGATTCCATCCCCCTGACCGATGCCCCTCACACAGTCTATGGGTTTTGAATGTGTTTATTTAAAGGTGGGTAGCCGGGACAGATAGGGATTCTGTTGGTATACCGCCCACTCTGCTGCACAACAGTCTCCCTTCCTGAGCTGACCGGGGTGGTCTTGGGTTGGGTTGGAATCTCCATGTCTATTAGTGCTGGGGGACTTCAACATCCATGCTGGGACTACCCTTTCAAAACAAACAAAGCAGCTATTTATATACTGCTTCATACCGCCTAACAGTGTCTAAGCGGTTTACAACTGTAGCTAATTTGCCCCCACAATCTGGGTGCTCATTTTAGCGCCTCCTCGGAAGGATGCAAGCCTGAGTCGAGCTTGAGCCCTTTTGCTGTCTTGAACTCACACCTTGTGGTTTTGAGTGAGTGGCTGCAGTACAGACATTGAACCACTGCACCACCAGGGCTCTTCAGGAGTGGCTCAGGACTTCATGGACTCCATGACAACCATGGGTCTGTCCCAAGTAGTATCTGACCCTACTCATGCTGCTGGTCACACTCTGGACCTTGTTTTCTGTACTGGGTGGGATGATGATGATCTTGGTGTGGTGGAACTCTCCACAGTTCCATTATCATGGACAGATCATTATTGGTCAGGTTTAGACTCACTGGGACTCAGAACCTCTGCCCCAGGAGGCTGATGGATCCGAATGGATTCCTGAGGGCTCTTGGGGAGTTTTCTGTCACCTTGGCAGGCAATTCTCTTGACGCCTGGCCAGCCTTTGGAATGAGGAAATGGCCGGACGGTGGACACAATCGCCTGAGCATCCCCTCTCACGGTAGAGCCAAACCAGCCCCCTGGTTCTCTAGGGTTGAGGTTGATGAAGCAAATGAGGAGGAGACTAGAGCGACATTGGGGAAGACTTGGAGTGAATCTAATCGAACATGAGCTAGAGCCTATTTGAAGCCTACTCTATGGCAGTGCGGGGCAGCAAAGAAATTATTTTTTGCTGCCAGCATTGCTCTGCAAGGAGCCAGCCAGCAGAGCTGTTCCGAGTGGTCAGGGGCCTTTTACACACTCACCCTCAGGTAGAAAATGCAGACCACGCAAAGGCTCGCTGTGAAGAATTTGCACCTCATTTTGCAGATAAAATCACTCCGTTCATTAGCCGAATTGGATGCTACAGTTGATACAGTGTCAGTGGATGTAACCGTGGCTCCTGCCGTCCAGTATTAATGGATATATTAAAGACTGAGTGCCCTCCCTCCATAACTGTCATCTTTCGGCCGTTGAGGGAGAGAGCAGGCCGGCCCAGCGTCATCAGGGGCTGGACTGAAGACTGAGTGCCACCCTCCATAACGTCATCTTTCGGCCGTTGAGGGAGAGAGCAGGCTGGCCCAGCGTCATCAGGGCTGGCCTGAGACAGAGTGCCCTCCCTCCATAACTGTCTCTTTCGGCCATTGAGGGAGAGAGCAGGCGGCCCAGCGTCATCGGGGCTGGCCTGAAGACAGAGTGCCCTCCCTCCATAACTGTCATCTTTCGGCCGTTGAGGGGAGAGAGCAGGGTGGCCCAACGTCATCAGGGGCTGGCCTGAAGACTGAGGTGCCCTCCCTCCATAACTGTCATCTTTCGGCCGTTGAGGGAGAGAGCAGGCCGGCCCAGCGTCATCAGGGGCTGGCCTGAAGACAAGTGCCCTCCCTCCATAACTGTCACCTTTCGGCCGTTGAGGGAGAGAACAGGCCGGCCCAGCGTCATCAGGGGCTGGCCTGAAGACTGAGTGCCCTCCCTCCATAACTGTCATCTTTCGGCCGTTGAGGGAGAGCAGGCCGGCCCAGCGTCATCAGGGGCTGGCCTGAAGACAGTGCCCTCCCTCCATAACTGTCATCTTTCGGCCGTTGAGGGAGAGAGCAGGCTGGCCCAGCGTCATCAGGGGCTGGACTGAAGACAGAGTGCCCTCCTCCATAACTGTCATCTTTCGGCCGTTGAGGAGAGAGCAGGCCGGCCCAGCGTCATCAGGGGCTGGACTGAAGACAGAGTGCCCTCCCTCCTAAACTGTCATCTTTCGGCCGTTGAGGGAGAGAGCAGGCTGGCCCAGGGTCATAGGGCTGGCCTGAAGACAGAGTGCCCTCCCTCCATAACTGTCATCTTTCGGCCGTTGAGGGAGAGAGCAGGCTGGCCCAACGTCATCAGGGCTGGCCTGAAGACTGAGTGCCCTCCCTCCATAACTGTCATCTTTCGGCCGTTGAGGGAGAGAGGCAGGCTGGCCCAACGTCATCAGGGGCTGGCCTGAAGACTGAGTGCCCTCCCTCCATAACTGTCATCTTTCGGCCGTTGAGGGAGAGAGCAGGCCGGCCCAGCGTCATCAGGGGCTGGCCTGAAGACAGAGTGCCCTCCCTCCATAACTGTCATCTTTCGGCCGTTGAGGGAGAGAACAGGCCGGCCCAGCGTCATCAGGGGCTGGCCTGAAGACAGAGTGCCCTCCCTCCATAACTGTCATCTTTCGGCCGTTGAGGGAGAGAGCAGGCCGGCCCAGCGTCATCAGGGCTGGCCTGAAGACAGTGCCCTCCCTCCATAACTGTCATCTTTCGGCCGTTGAGGGAGAGAGCAGGCCGGCCCAGCGTCATCAGGGGCTGGACTGAAGACAGAGTGCCCCCCCCTCCATAACTGTCATCTTTCGGCCGTTGAGGGAGAGAGCAGGCCGGCCCAGCGTCATCAGGGGCTGGACTGAAGACAGAGTGCCCTCCTCCATAACTGTCATCTTTCGGCCGTTAGGGAGAGAGCAGGTTGGCCCAACGTCATCGGGGCTGGCCTGAAGATGAGTGCCCTCCCTCCATAACTGTCATCTTTCGGCCGTTGAGGAGAGAGCAGGCTGGCCCAACGTCATCAGGGGCTGGCCTGAAGACAGAGTGCCCTCCCTCCATAACTGTCATCTTTCGGCCGTTGAGGAGAGAGCAGGCCGGCCCAGCGTCATCAGGGGCTGGCCTGAAGACAGAGTGCCCTCCCTCCATAACTGTCATCTTTCGGCCGTTGAGGGAGAGAACAGGCCGGCCCAGCGTCATCAGGGGCTGGCCTGAAGACGAGTGCCCTCCCTCCATAACTGTCATCTTTCGGCCGTTGAGGGAGAGAGCAGGCCGGCCCAGCGTTATCCAGGGGCGGCCTGAGACTGAGTGCCCTCCCTCCATAACTGTCATCTTTCGGCCGTTGAGGGAGAGGCAGGCCGGCCCAGCGTCTCAGGGCTGGCCTGAAGACTGAGTGCCCTCCCTCCATAACTGTCATCTTCGGCCGTTGAGGGAGAGAGCAGGCCGGCCCAGCGTCATCAGGGGCTGGACTGAAGACTGAGTGCCCTCCCTCCATAACTGTCATCTTTGGCCGTTGGGGAGAGACAGGCCGGCCCAGCGTCATCAGGGGCTGGCCTGAAGACATGCCCTCCCTCCCATAACTGTCATCTTTCGGCCGTTGAGGGAGGAACAGGCCGGCCCAGCGTCATCAGGGGCTGGCCTGAAGACAGTGCCCTCCCTCCATAACTGTCATCTTTCGGCCGTTGAGGGAGAGAGCAGGTTGGCCCAACGTCATCAGGGGCTGGCCTGAAGCAGAGTGCCCTCCCTCCTAACTGTCATCTTTCGGCCGTTGAGGGGAGAGAACAGGCCGGCCAGCGTCATCAGGGCTGGCCTGAGACTGGTGCCCTCCCTCCATAACTGTCATCTTTCGGCCGTTGGGGGGAGAGAGCAGGCCGGCCCAGCGTCATCAGGGGCTGGCCTGAAGACAGAGTGCCCTCCCTCCTAAACTGTCATCTTTCGGCCGTTGAGGGAGAGAACAGGCCGGCCCAGCGTCATCAGGGGCTGGCCTGAAGACAGAGTGCCCCTCCTCCATAACTGTCATCTTTCGGCCGTTGAGGAGAGAGCAGGCCGGCCCAGCGTTATCAGGGGCTGGCCTGAAGACTGAGTGCCCTCCCTCCATAACTGTCATCTTTCGGCCGTTGAGGGAGAGAGCAGGCCGGCCCAGCGTCATCAGGGGCTGGCCTGAAGACTGAGTGCCCTCCCTCCATAAACTGTCATCTTTCGGCCGTTGAGGAGGAGAGCAGGCCGGCCCAGCGTCATCAGGGCTGGACTGAAGACTGGTGCCCTCCCTCCATAACTGTCATCTTTCGGCCGTTGAGGGAGAGAACAGGCCGGCCCAGCGTATCAGGGGCTGGCCTGAAGACAGTGCCCTCCCTCCATAACTGTCATCTTTCGGCCGTTGGGGAGAGAAAAGGCGGCCCAGCGTCCTCAGGGGCTGGCCTGAAGACAGTGCCCTCCCTCCATAACTGTCATCTTTCGGCCGTTGAGGGAGAGAGCAGGTTGGCCCAACGTCATCAGGGCTGGCCTGAAGACAGAGTGCCCTCCCTCCATAACTGTCATCTTTCGGCCGTTGAGGGAGAGACACGGCCGGCCCAGCGTCTCAGGGGTGGCTGAAGACTGAGTGCCCTCCCTCCATAACTGTCATCTTCGGCGTTGAGGGAGAGAGCAGGCTGGCCCAGCGTCATCGGGGCTGGCCTGAAGTACAGTGTATCTTAATTGTAGATTTTTCTTGTACTGTTATATAATTTTCTTGTACACCGCTATGATGTATTTGGAATAGCGGTTTATAAATAAAACATTAATTATTATTATTTTTATTACTTTTCAACTGTGCAGCCTGATGATGTGGACAGAATCCTTGGAAGGTAAGAGGGGGACTGGCTGAGTGGGTAAAGGAGTAATCCAGGGGTGGGAACCTTTTTGAGCCGGGGGCCGGGTTGCTGTCCTCAGACAACTGGGGGCCGAAGCCAAAAAATAAATATTAAATAATTTTTAAAAAATAAATAAACAAATAAAACCGGGACAATGTGGACAAAATTTTCAAATGGGAGGACACTTTTATTAAAAAATGAGGACACCAGAAAAAAATTGCTGATTTTTTAAAAAATGTTAAGATAAATGCATGTTTCTGAGGCTTCTATAGACAATTGCCCCACCATGCCCCTCGCGCGAGAGCCAAAGCCCCGGTGGCAATCGGCGGAGGACCGGGCTGGGGCCGGTCCCAAGGCCTCGCTGGGCCGCATCCGGCCCGCGGGCCGCAGGTTGCCTACCCCTGAGGTAATCAATGCCTCCCTACAACAAGGCAGAGTTCCATCCTGCCTAAAGGAGGCTGTTGTGAGGCCTCTGTTAAAAAAGTCATCCTTGGATCCCACAATAATGAATAACTATTGGCCAATGTCTAACCTATCATTTCTGGGCAAGGTTTTGGAACATGTGTTGGCTTCCCAACTCCAGGGGTTTCTGGATGAAACAGATTATCTAGATCCATTTCAATCTGGTTTCAGACCTGGCTATGGAACAGAGACAGCCTTGATCACCTTGATGGATGACCTACACAGGGAACTGGACAGGGGGAGTGTGTCCCTGTTGGTTCTCCTGGACCTCTCAGCGGCTGTTGATATCATCGATCATGGTATCCTTCTAGACCACCTCTCTGGGATGGGGCTTGGAGGTACTGTTCTACAGTGACTCCGTTCCTTCCTGGAGGGGCGAACTCAGAAGGTGGTACTGGAGGACTCCTGTTCAACCCCCTGGCCATTGACCTGTGGGGTCCCTCAAGGTTCTGTGTTGTCCAGAGTTTTGAGGTGTGGTGTCATCAATATGCAGATGACACTCTACTACTCCTTCCCACCTCAATCCAAGGAGGCTGTCCTGGTCCTGGACCAGTGTCTGTCTTCAGTAACGGACTGGAGAAGGGCAAACAAGTTGAAACTTAATCCAGACAAGACAGAGGTGCTCCTGGTCAGTCAGAAGGCAGATCAGGGAATAGGGATCCAGCCTGTGTTAGATGGAGTCACACTCTCCCTGAAGACACAGGTTCGCAATTTGGGGCTAATCTTGGACTCAGCTTTGAACTTGGAGGCCCAGGTCTCTGCTGTGATCATTTAAAACTTGTGCGCCAACTGCGCCCATTCCTTGAGAAGCCAGAGCTAACCACGGTGGTACATGCCTTGGTTACATCCCGTTTGGACTACTGTAATGGGCTCTACATAGGACTGCCTTTGAAAAGTGTTCGGAAAATTCAACTGGTTCAAAGAGCCACTGCCAGGGTCCAAGACACATATGGTGGCTCTTAGCTTTCCAATGATTCTGTCCACATCATCAGGCTGCACTAGTTGACAAGTAACCATTAACACTGGACCGGCAGGAACCAAGGTTACATCCACTGTAGTATCCAATTCTGTGTTAACTGTAGCATCCAATTCGGACCGAATCTGAGTGATTTTATCTGCAAAATGCTGAGCAAATTCTTCACAGCGAGCCTTTGAGTGGTTTGCATTTTCTACTTGAGTGTGAGTGTGAGACCATACAACACCCCTGTTGAAACAGCTTCATTGGCTGCCAGTTTGTTTCTGGGCACAACTCAAGGTGCTGGTTATTACCTACAAAGCCCTACATGGCTCAGATCCACACTATTTGGCAGACCGTTTCTCCTGGTATGAACCGGCCCAGACTCTAAGATCCTCTGGGGAAGCCCTTCTCTCCATCCCAACACCATCACAAACACGGTTGGTGGGGACACAAGAGAGGGCCTTCTCAGTGGCTGCCCCTAGATTCTGGAACTCCCTGATCTCCCAGGGAATGGATCAGAACAGCTCCCTCCTTGATGGCCTTCCGGCAGCAGGTGAAGACCTAACTGTTCACACAGGCATTTAGGGAATTGCTATAATAATAATAATAGCCCACTTTTCCTGGGAGATCAAAGCGGGTTACAACAGAGTACTACACAATGTACAATTTACAAACAGTATTCATATAAAAACCACAACAATACATCAGATTAACTAAAAACAGAGTAAAAAGTTACAAGATAAACCCAAACAAACTAGCATAAAGTGCTGGTGCAACGGGGAGAGAGCAGATATCATAGCATCTGGGGGAAAGCCTGTTGGAAGAGGAAGGTTTTTAACTTCTTCCTGAACAGGTCAAGAGAGGTAACTGAGCGGAGCTCATCGGGAAGAAAGTTCCAAAGCTGTGGGGCTGAGCTAGAAAACGCCCTCTGTGCAGTCACGGAATATCTCGTGTCAGGAACCCTCAAGAGTTGCTTCCCGGCTGACCTGAGAGCACGGGGCGGATTATATGGGGAGAGGCGGTCCTTCAAGTACCCTGAGCCCAAGCCATTTAGGGCTTTATAGGTAATAACCAACACCTTGTATTGTGCCCGGAAGCAAATGGGCAGCCAATGCAGATCGTATAGGACAGGCGTTACATGGCTGGTCCTGGAACATCCAGTGATCAACCTCGCTGCCATATTCTGCACCAACTGAAGCTTCTGGGTTTGGTACAAGGGTTGCCCCATGTAGAGCATGTTACAGAAATCCAACCGAGAGGTCACCAGAGCATGCACCACCGTTTCAAGGTCCCCCCGGCCCAGGGAGGGTCACAGCTGGCGTATCAGCCGAAGCTGGTAACAGGTGCTCCTGACTGTCGCATCTACCTGAGATGTAAGGTGGAGCAACGAGTCCAGAAGCACCCCCAGACTGCGAACTGAGTCCTTCAAGGGGAGCGTGACCCCGTTCAGGACAGGTGGACAAACCTCCTTCCCCGGGCCCGGGGAACCTATCACGAGTACTTCCGTTTTCTCTGGATTCAAGCTGAGTCTGTTTTCCCTCATCCAGCCCATTACTGACTCCAGACAGGCATCTAGAGGAGAGATGCCATCCCTGGTCACTGCATCAGTCGGAGACACTGAGAAACATATTTGGGTGTCATCAGCGTACTGATAACACCGCTCCCCATGTCTCCAGATAATCTCTCTCAACGGTTTCATGTAAATGTTGAATAGCATGGGGGACAGAATGGCTCCTTGAGGGACACCAGATGTAAGTGCCCTCTTATCGGAGCACACGTCCCCCAGCTGCACCATCTGGAATCTGCCCGAGAGGTAGGAACGGAACTACTGGAGCGCAGTGCCCCCGATACCTAACTCCTTCAGGCGTTCCAGAAGGATACCATGGTCAATGGTATCGAAAGCCGCTGAGATGTCTAAGATCACTAACAGGGACACGCTACCCCTGTCCATGCCCAGACGGAGATCATCAACCAGGGCGACCATGGCAGTCTCAACTACATAGCCCGCCCGGAAGCCAGTTTGAAATGGGTCTAGAAAATCTGTTTCATCCAAGACCGACTGAAGTTGAAAGGCAACCGCCCTCTTGATCACCTTCCCCAAAAAAGGCAACAGGGAAACAGGCCGATAATTACTTTGAATCAGGGGGTCTAGGGAGGGCTTTTTAAACAGTGGTTTTACAATGGCCAATTTCAAGCTGGATGGAAAGCGCCCTTCCCTAAAAGATGAATTAATGATGCGGCGCAACATAACAGTTACAGCCGCTAGCCAAGAGGGACAGGGATCGAGAGAGCACGTTGTCTTCCTAACACTTTGAAGGATCTTGTCCACTTCCTCGGTACTCACAGACTCAAAATGATCCAGTACAATCGAGTCCATGGAGGCTCTGGGGACCTCTACTCTGGATCCTGAAGAAATACTGGCGTCGAGATCAGCCCTTAACTGAGAGGTTTTATCTGCGAAGAAGTTGTTGAACTCGTCACAGCAGGCCTTGGGTGGTTCCAAAATAGAGTTCAGGGAGGAGGGCAACTGAGTAAGCTCCCTCACTACCCTGAATAGCTCTGCCGGACGCAACTCCGCGGACGCAATACATGCAGCATAGAACGAATTCTTTGCTGCACTTATTGCCACTCCGTAGGCCTTCAAATGAGAGTCCAGGAGTGCCTTGTCGGCTAAGTGCTGATGTCTTCGCCAGTTGCGCTCTAGTCGTTGCAGAACCCGCTTCCTTTCCCTGAGATCTTCCGTGTACCAGGGTTGTTTTTTGGAAGCAGGCCTGAAAGGACACTTGGGAGCGATACTGTGTATAGCCCTGGAGAGATCTATATCCCAGGTGTTAGTCAGGGCCTCAACAGAATCGCCGTCAGTTCCAACCATATACCCCTCTAGGGCTTCTTGGAACCTTTTGGGTTCCATCAGCCTTCGAGGGTGGACCATCCTAATAGGGAGGGATCTGGGTAGATGCCTTGAATTTAACCTCGACCAGGAAATGGTCCGTCCATGACAAGATATTTGTTACCTCCGCCCACGGACTCTCCATGTCCGTACAAAAGACCATATCAAGCATATTACCAACAGAATGCGTAGGCCCTGAGACCAATTGAGACAGGCCCATGGCAATCATGGTAGCCATGAACTCCCGAGCCGCACCAGTTGGACTATGACTGGCCTCGAAGGGGATGTTGAGGTCCCCCAGGACAAGAAGCCTAGGGGACTCCAACACCAGCTCTGAGATCAGCTGTGTCAGCTTGGCCAGGGAGTCTGTTAGCGCACGGGGTGGCCAGTAGACCAAAAGAATCCCTAAACTGTCTCTGGCCTTCAGGGTCAGGTAAATACATTCGATATGTCGGACATGGTTCCTGGTTAAGGAAAAGGTGTTCTTGTGAATCAAGGCAACACCCACCCACCCCCCCGCCCACCTAACCTGGTCTGGTCCTTAACTGAGTACCCGGCAGGAAGGACCTGAGCCCACACTGCTTCACTTCCAGGCCCAAGCCAGGTCTCAGTAATGCAAGCCAGGTCGCAGTTCTTATCCTCTAATAGGTCGTATATTAGGTGGGTCTTATTCTTTACAGGCCTGGCATTGCACAGGAGCAGAGACAGGGTTTGTGGTACAGTTGGACTGACCCTCAGATCTCTTTGGTTAGGAGAGTGGATGGAAGGAGAGATAGATATTACACATCGATCTCACCTTCCCTTATGAAATGACTCCACTCTCCTACCACTATATCTCCCCCTGCCCCACACTACTCCAATGGGAGCCCCGCTCACACCAAAACCATCACCCGCTACCTCCCCGAGCTGAACACTCCCCATAACCATAAACTCTCCCCCCCACAAAGCAACACAGCAGCAGAGAAAAGATACAGCACAGATCATTCCTCTGCTGCGACTAGCTAGCAAGGACCCGCTCCTATCGCCTACTACAAGGCTGAGTTGGAACGCCGTAGGCAGCTTCTCTAGGCCAGTGCGCAGCTGCGCAATCCTAACACCCAAACCTAGAGAGCCACCCGGTCACAGCAACGCAGCAAACAGTCCTTCGGAGGGCACACAAACAGGGGCGGGACAAGGAGGAGTCCAGCAGGCTGGCTTTGTAGTGTGCCCCTGCCACAGGCACTCCCCTCTTCTCCGTCTTCCCCCAGATGTTAAAGGGCACTCCTCAGTCCTGGCTGGAAACACTGAGTTGGAACTCCGTAGGCAGCTTCTCTAGGCCGGTGCGCAGCTGCGCAATCCTAACACCCGAACCTAGAGAGCCACCCAGTCACAGCAACGCAGCAAACAGTCCTTCGGAGGGCACACAAATGGGGGCGGGACAGGCTGGAATATTGGACTAGTTTAATAATTCTTTTTAATGTACGTTATTTATTTTATTTTTAAAAATGTTTTTAATTGTACTGTTGTTGTTTTTAATGCTGTGAAGCCGCTCTGAGTCCCAGTCCTGGGAAAAGAGCAGGATATATATATAATTTGCCTGGCCTGTACATTGCTGCATCCTGTTTGGGACTTAAGGCTTGTATTTACTAAAGTAAAGTAAGTGCTGAATTGTTTCTGTGCTTGCTCACCTGTGGTTTCTTTTCTTCTCCCCTTCTCTCCCCATAGGACCTGCCCCAGAGGAAGCAAGCATCCGCCTGGTGAACGGCTCCGGCCCCCACGAAGGACGGGTCGAAGTTCTCCATGACCGAATTTGGGGGACCGTCTGTGACGACGGCTGGGACAAAAAAGATGGAGATGTTGTGTGCCGGATGCTGGGCTTCCGGGGGGTGGAAGAGATTTACAGAATGGCTGTCTTTGGGCAAGGTAAAGCCATCAAAGATACGGGCTGTTGTCAGCTTCATGGTCCACAAACTATACAGGCCAGTGGTTGCTGGTGGCTTTTGTGTCAAGAGCATTTAGTGAGTCTGCTCTGGGTTATAGTCTGAACTTTAATGGAACAATTAAAAGTTCTGGACTCTATCCCTGCAAATCAATTTGCACTCAAGACAAGAGGCTACATTTAGAACAGAAACAGAATGGCTTTGGGATTGGGAAGGGGGTTGGCCAAAGCTGCATTTTGTCATCCTGTCTGTTTATTTTATATTTTGCAGAAAAGTCCCATAATGAGAAATACAGTTGGCCCTCTGTATCCATGGATTTTTTATCCATGGATTCAAGCATCCATGGCTTGAAAAATATTCAAAAAAAAGTATAAATTCCAAATAGAAAACCTTGATTTTGCCATTTTATATAAGGGACTCCATTTCACTATGCCCACTGTATTTAACGGGACATGAGTATCCATGGATTTTGTTATCCACAGGGGATCCTGAACCAAACCCCATCGGATACCAAGGGGCCACTGTATCTCATGTTTGCAAATTTCCCAGGCTAAGAGAGACATGCAGAATAGCTTCAAGAATGTGAGACCTGGGTTAGTGATGATGGGCAGAGAAGGGGAATCCCATGCATTCCAAGCCTTTCATGAAGGCCTCCTGTGGGAATATTTGTTTTACGCCATGGTTTTCTCTGCAGTGCCTTTGCAAACATTGGGTTGCAACAGTTTGCATAGTTAGGGGGTACTGGGCCTGGGAGGAAAAGGCAGAAAGAAGGGAAATGGTTTGGAATGTTCCCGAGACGGAGCCTGTTGAGTGAGAGCAGAACCCCAAACTGTGAGAAGCCAGTCTCCTGGTGGTTTCTGGACCACAAGTGTGTCAGCACCATTCCAGCTTTTTATCACTTCTTTTATACCAGGTGGTAAGAGTAGAGGAAGGCTGGGCCTGTGAATATGTGGATGTTTCCATGACCAGCTTGTGCAAATATGCCTGTGGCTCTCCGCCATCTCTCTGCCTTTGATCGGTCCTTCCACACACAAACATGCACTTGGATATAATTGTGGATATTGTATATCTTGATTTCAGTAAGGCTTTTTACGAGGTCCCCATGACGTTCTTGCAAACAAGCTAGTAAATTGTGAGTTAGGCAATGCAACTGATAAATGGATTTGCAATTGGTTGACCAGCCAAACGCAAAGGGTAGTCAGCAATGGCTCCTCCTCTCCTTCATCCTGGAGAGAAGTGACCAGTGGAATGTCCAGTGGGGTTCTGTCCTGGGCCCAGGGCTATTCAACGTCTTTATCAATGACTTGGATGAAGGAATAGAGGGCATGCTGATCAAATTTGCAGATAACACCAAATTAGGAGGAAGAGCTAATACTCCAGAGGACAGGATCAAAATTCAAAATGACCTGAATAGACTAGAAAGCTGGGCCAGAGCTAACAAAATGAAATGCAACACCAAAAAATGTAAGATACTACACTTAAGCAGAAAAAAATGAAATGCATAAATATAGAATGAGGGAGACCTGGCTTAAGGAGACTTCTACGTGTGAAAGTGATCTAGGAGTCTTAGTAGACCACAAGTTGAACATGAGTCAACAGTGTGATACAGCAGCTAAAAGGGCCACATAGGAATAGGAATACATAGCATCAATAGAAGTATAGTGTCTAAATCAAGGAAAGTCATAGTACCATTCTATGCTGCTTTGAACAGGCCCCACCTGGAATATTATGTCCAGTTCTGGGCACCAGAATTCAAAAAGAATGTTGAGAAACTGGAGTGTGTCCAAAGGAGGGAGACCAAAATGGTGCAGGGTCTGGATACCAAGTCTTATGAGGAGAGACTTAGGGAGTTGAGTATGTTTTACCTTGAGGAGAGACAGTTAAGAGGTGATATGATAACCTTGTTTAAGTATTTGAAGGGATGTCATACTGAGGATGAAGCAAGCTTGTTTTCTGCTACTCCAGAGAACAGAACCTGGAACAATGGATGCAAGCTACAAGAACAGAGGTTTCAGCTCAACATTAGGAGGAACTTCCTGCCGTTAAGAGCTGTTTGACACTGGGACGCACTCCCTTAATGGAGATTGGTGGAGTCTCCTTCCTTGGAGGTCTTTAAACAGAGGCTGGATGGCCATTTGCCGGGGCTGCTTTGTTTGTGAGTTTCTCCATGGCAGGGGGCTGGACTGGATGGCCCTTGTGGTCTCTTCCAACTTTAGGATTCTATGATTCTACAGAGAGATGTGACCTGTAACATTCCTCTAAGAGCTCTGACCTGAGACCAGTACCCTTAAAAAAGAATCTTTTTCATAAATAAGGTGGAGTCATAGAATCCAAGAGTTGGAAGAGGCCCCCAAAGGCCCCCAAGTCAAACCTTCTGCTCATGGCAGGATCTCCAGCTAAAGCATCCCCAGCAGGTAGCTGTCCAGTCTCTTTCTAAAGATGTCTAGAGAAGGAGACCCCACCATTTCTCCAAGCAATTGATTCAATTGCTAAATCGCTGTCACTGTCAAGAAGTTCCTTCTAATGGTCAATCAAAATCTACCTTCCTGTAACTTAAAACCATTAGACTTGGTCCTCCTCTCTGGGGCAGCAGAAAACATACTTGCCCACTGCTCTCTTTTGAGATATTTAAAGAGGGGAATACATATCCACTTTCCTTCTTCTCTCCATCAAGCTGACCATCCTCAACTCCTTCAACCTTTTCTTTTAATAATAATAATAAATTTTATTTTTACCCCGCCTTTCCAAAATATGATCAAGGCGGCTTACAAAATTTTAAAAACATTACAAACAGGATAAAAATTCAATATAAAAAGTTAAGAACACTACTGCAAAAAACAGGAACAGGAAATCAATAAAATACACATGTCAAGGGCAAAGAGAAGGAGAGAATAACTGACATCGATCCGAGGTCGAAAGGGAAAAAAGAGGGCAGGGAAATAAACAAACAATCTAACTAAGGTGGGAAGGCCAGCCGAAATAGATACGTTTTCAAGTTTTTCTTGAAAGTAACTAGTGAGGCGGCGGAGCAAAGCTCTACAGGGAGCTTGTTCCAGAGTGAAGGGGCAGCGATGGCGAAAGCCCTCTGTGAAGTCCGTACAAGGTTAGACCTAGGGACCTCCAACAATTTAGTCCCAGAAGTTCTGAGTGTGCGGGGCGGATTATATGGGGAGAGGCGGTCCTCCAAGTACCCTGGGCCCAAGCCATTTAGGGCTTTATAGGTCAAAACCAACACCTTGTATTGAGCTCGGAAGCGGATAGGCAGCCAGTGAAGGTCTTTTAAAATAGGTGTTATATGGTCCGACCTGGAGCTACCAGCGACCAATCTAGCTGCCATGTTCTGCACCAATTGCAGCTTCCAGGTTTGGTACAAGGGTTGCCCCATGTAGAGCGCATTGCAGAAATCCAATTGAGAGGTTACCAAAGCATGTACAACAGATTCAAGGTCCTTACGGTCCAGGTAGGGACGCAGCTGGTGTATCAGCCAAAGCTGATAACAAGCACTCCTGACCGTCGCATCCACCTGAGAAGATCTTGTTCTCCATCCCTCTTTCTATCCTGGTTCCCCCTCTCAGAATCTGCTCCAGCTTCTCTATATTCATTTTAAAATGAGGTGCCCAGAACTGGACACAGTACTTCAGATGAGGCCTGACCAGCACAGAATATAATGGGACTCTTGGAAACAATGCTTCTATTCATTTGCCTTTCTTTGCTGCACTGCAGGTATCTGCAGCCATACTTACACTACTCCGAGCTGTAAACCTTCTCCCCTGACTTACTGTAAAGCCCTTGAAGCTTCCTCACATAGAGTTTATCACGTGGGAGGCAAAGCACCCAAACTTCATGGATAAACGGGGTTTAAATCCTGTGAATATCCCACAAGAGTGGGATTGTTTTCAGACACATCGGGGCACTTTGGCATTAACCTGACTTTAACTTGTGCAAAAAGCAGCAAAATCACGCCACTTTTTAACTGGGTCAGGTGAGGCCTGAGCAAAGCTGAATAGAGTGGCACTATTTCTTCTCTTGATCAAGACACTATACCTCTATTGATGCAACCTAGAATCTCATTGGCCTTGTTAGCTGCTGCATTGCACTATTGACTCATGTTCAACTTGTGGTCTACTTGGACTCCTAGATCCTTTTCACATGTAGAAGTCTCCTTAAACCAGCTGTCCCCCATCCTAAATCTATGTGTTTCATTTTCCCAACCTAAGTGCAGTACCTTACATTTTTCTGTGTTGAATTTCATTTTGTTAGCTTTGGCCCAGCTTTCTAGTCTATTCAGGTCATTTTGAATGTTGACCTTTCCCCTGGAGTATTAGCTACCCCTCCTAATTTGGTGTCACCTGCAAATTTGATAAGTATGCCCTCTATTCCTTCATCCAAGTCATTGATAAAGCTGTTGAATAGCAAACTGGACCCAGGACAGAACCCCACTGGACTGGTCGCTTCCCTCCAGGATGAAGAAGAGGAGCCATTGTTGAGCACCCTTTGAGTTCAGCCGGTCAACCAATTACAAATCCACCCAACAGTTGTCTTTTCTAGCCCACAAGGAGGGGAAGACCCCATACCAAATGGAAGGATTCATTCATGGGGGGTATGGGCACGGGTTTGCAGGACCTGAGCAGAGCAATGGATCATAGAGAGTCTTGGAGACGTCTCATCCACAGGGTCTCCATGAGTCAGAATAAAGTCAAGGGCAGCTAACAAGTCCTATGCAAAAGCAGCATCCCCATTTTGAAGGCAGATTTGAGGTTTTTTCTTGGCTGGGGTCATTTTCTCCTCATTACTACCTTCCTCGAGGACATCCTTAGCAAAGTCCTAAGCCTGGGAACTTTATTGCTTGTGTGATTCACATGCTGGAAAGGAGGAGGTCTGACTCACCAGTTTTAGTTCACTGACGTCAAATGGGGAAAGGAGCCAGGCGGAGGAAAATGACAGTCTTTGGACTCGTGAACGGAGCAGTTCTTGAGGTTGTTTCCGACCCCGACACCCCCCCCCCACCGTGAACCACAATTTGGCTTCTACCATGTTTATCCAGTGTGATAATGACCACCTTCTTCCACACACAGGCAGAAGCCGCAGCTGTTTAGCCAAGATCGATTTTTGGCCTCCCAGCCGGCAAAGCCTGAGGCTTTCTCCCTGGAATAAAAACATCACCATCAGGACTATATAACCTGCGTACACGAATGATCCAGGTTGACACCACTTTAAATGCCATGGCTCAGTGCTATGGAATCCTGGGAACTCTTGTTGTTGTGGCCCCAGAGCTCTCTGGCAGAGAAAGCTAAATGTTTCATAGTTTTTTGTGGGTTTTTTGGGCTGTGTGGCCATGTTTTAGAAGAGTTTATTCCTGACGTTTCGACTTCATGCTAAATGTTGCACCAGACCACAAATCCCAGAACTCCATAGCATCGAGCCATGGCAGTTAGAGTGGTGTCAACCTGGATTATTTAGGCAGTGTGGATACAGCCACTGATTTCGCTGAGGTTTTCTTGCCCTTTTGCCTTGTGATTTTCTTTGTGATTTTGCAGAGTTCTACTCATTTCCAGTTTACAGTGACCCACAGCTCTTCCAGATTGCAGAAATAAAGCAGGTTCACACCACTTTAACAGTCCTGGCTCCATTTTGTGGATTTGTAGTTTCATGAGGTATTCAGCCTGGACTATCAGAGAACTCAGGCGCCTCATCAAACTGTGAATCTCAGGATTCTGTAGGATAGAGTCGTGACAGTTAAAGTGGTATCAAACTGCTTTACTTCTGCAGTGTGAATACACTCTCTGTCACAAGGTTTTCTGAGCAAGATTTGTTCTAAAAGGGTTTGCCTTTCCCTTCCAGTGTAACTTATTCAAGACCACCCAGTGGGTTTCCATGGCTGAGGGGGGATTGGGATCCTAGACTCTTTGTTCAACAACCACTACACCACACTGGCTTGAGTACATTTTCTCTGTACGAAACACCCATATGTGCATTGTGCTGAAGACCAGTGTTGCACACCTTAACCAAGGCATGAAATGTGTAGCTGAATGCACAGCAAAATCCATACACAATATGCATCTGTAGCCAAGGGTCCATTTAGGGGAATTTTATTATTATTGTTATTAGCTCAAATATTGCAAGAGGAGGGCCTGCTACGACGGCCCTTGCAGAATCGTTTCCCGATGTGTATACGGAGTAGACCAGGGGATTCCAATAAATGGAGCTGAGACAGACTTCTAGAATTAATAACCAATTTATTTATAATGGGGGAAAACACATACGATTCACTAGCATACACACACATACAGGGCTCAGGAAAAGCATAGGTGAGCATGGAATAGGATTTTAGGCATCACTGAGGTGATACATACCAGAATATAGACTCCCTCCAGGAATCCAAATGGAATATGATGAGGATGGCATGAGGCTCAGCCATGGAATGACTGGCCAGGAGCCAGGATTCAAAGGGGCATAGCTTCCCCCTGAAGTCCAGACTGGCCCAGTGAACAGGCAAATCTGGGAGTATTTATAGGCAAAATCTTGCTCCTGGCAAAGGGGCTTGATGGTGAGAACAAAGGTGTTTAATTACTTTCTTTTCACCTGGATGTCCCTGTCTGATTGTCTTAGTGGTCTTAAGCTGCTCAGACAACAGACCCTGGGAGGGGGCAAGAGCCTCAGGCAAGGCAAACATTTGCTCTTCCTGGTCCTATGATAATCCTCTTATGCGACTTCCCCAGATATGATGATATGGGTGCCCCTCAGGGGTGTGTGTGCATGTCCTCATGCCTTGCTGGCAATGGTGGACAGGCTACTAGAGTTCATCTAGGGGTCACTGAGGGCTATCATTTATACCAAAATTTATATGGAACAGCATGGGTAACAAATCCATGTATGAGGTGCATGTACAATGCATTCTGCATATACAACCCCACTTTTCCAACCTTGAACTGAATGCTTATATTCCTCATTGGACTAATAGGTACCATCAAGAGAGCCGACCGGTGTAATGGTTTGAATGTTGTACTAAGACTCTGGAGACCAGGGTTCGAATCCTTGCTTAGCCATTTACACACACTGGGTGACCTTCAGCAAGTCACACACTCTCAGCCTTAGAGGATAGCAATGGCAACCCCCCTCTGAAGATCCTTGCCAGGAAAACCCCACTTAGGCTTGCTGTAAGTCAGAAACTACTTGGAGGAACACTACAACAATGCTGGGGAACTAATGCAGAGGTAATGCATCCAAGAGGATACACATCATGCACATGGATTTTTTTTCCTGGTTAACGCTGCTCTCCTCTCTCCCAGGGAAAGGACGCATCTGGATGGATGACGTGGCTTGCAAGGGGACGGAAGAAAGCCTCTTCCAGTGCAGCTTCTCCAACTGGGGAAAGACAAACTGTGGACATGCTGAGGATGCCGGAGTGAAGTGCTTGACACAGTGAGGAGACCAGTTGTTCAGCAACCAAAGAGCGAGTAGAGAACCTGTTGGAAAAGGAACTCTTAAGATCTCAAGAGGCTGGCCAGTCCTGGAGATGGACACACTTTGCTTTCTTCCTCGCCAGCTCCATGGCTCCCAGCAGAACAGTGGCAACTTGCCCTTTCTATCTCTCAGGGCTTCTAGTAGTGCAGAGCTGGGGAAAGAGTGGTCCAGGAGGCCCCCAACATGACTCTGTCAAAGTTCCTGGGATCTCATTTTAAAAAACAACACCAAAATCTTTTTTTGCAGTGGAAAAAATGCTCTTCGATGTCACCCAAACATCACCCGGAGTGACAATTTTTTATAACTCCCTTTCCTCAAACCAGCTCACATTGAGCTGAAATAACTGGACGCCAAGCCCAGAAGCAGATTTCCAGTCACTTCTAGATCCTGTTTTTTGCCCAGCTTACAGCCAAAAACGTTAGCCAGCGCTCTGTTAAGCAGCAGCAAGATTGTAAGCTGGACTTACAGTCTCACAGCTGTTGGTGATTTGTGTTTAGAGTGGCTAATAGTGGAATGTGACCCCAAAAACCTACCCTTATAGCCTGGCAGTGGCACTGGAGATCTTGAGAAAAGTACCGTATATACTTGACTATAAGTCGACCTTATGTATAAGTTGAGGGCAGGTTTGGGGGCCAGAATGATGGATTTTGATATGACCCATGGATAAGTAGAGGGTAAAAGTTAGGGGCATGTAACAAAGGATGATGCAAATGAAAATGATGCCAAAGAACTTAGGAAATTCTAGCACAATTGTTTGCGCTCATCCTAAAGGCTGGATGGGTGAGAAAGTAGCGGGGATCCATGCTTCTTTTTGGCGCTCACAGGATGAACTAAGCTCTTGCCTTTTATCACTCTATTCAGAGAAAGAGGATGGCTCCTTTTTTGTATATGTAAGAGTTAAAGTACAGTACTTACATTGACCCATGGATAAGTTGACCCAGGTATTTTGGGTCAATTTTTTGACTAAAATTTCTAGACTTATACATGAATATATACAGTAGTTGTGGCAGGACCCCAAGGGTCTCCCCAGCTGGCTCTTGTTGATACACAACTGGGGGCTTATCTATATAACCTATATATGCCAAATTCCCCCTGGGCTAGCTGAGTGCTATTTACACAGCCACAGCTCCAAACCAACAAATTGGGTCCCAACTGTTTACACAACTCCTGGATCCACCCCTTGTGGCAAAATGTGGCAACTATGGAAGGCTGGTTTCCCATACCATCCCTGCAAGCATTTCAAGTCAGGGTGCCTTGTTCTGACCTGAGAGCAAGTCATGCCAGGAGCAGCAACAGTGGGACAGCTTACAGACACCAAATGGGAAGCCAACAGCCTGTTGTTGCAGTGTCAGGCAAATGTAGACAGGACAGCATGCAGCCGTCATTTCCCAGCATCTCCATCTGCAGCCCCTAGAAAGTGCTTTGTTCAGGGCACTGCTAGGCTGAAATTGTAGGATTTTCAGGGGTGACATTTTCAAGACGTAACTGCGATCACAAAGCTCCATTGAAGTAGTTACTTTCACAATGCATGATCTGAGCCCTTACAGGCACAGTCCACTGCTTGGACAAAATTTGGGGTTGTAACACATTTGCCCACCCCAGTTGTTGAGTCTACTGTAATTTTGCAAAAGCCCCTAAACAAACCCAACTCTTGCCAGGGTGAGGTTCCATGACCTGTTTCCCAGTTAGTGCACCTCTTTCCTTGCATGTAGACCAAAGTTACAGGTTGCCAAGTTCTTTAAAGCCTTCTGTTCCCCTTCGGTGCTTCTTTGAACTGCATGGACTTTAAATATCCTGTGATACTGATCCTGTTATTGCAAGCCATGTATGACGCAGCGGCCAAAACCAGCACCGCGGCTCCCCGGGAGGTAAGAGGGAGCAGTTGAGTGTCTGTGGATGCAGTCACTTGTTTGCTTAGCAAGCTGCTGATTGTTGCTTTGCTTAATAATAAAATAAAGGACATTTGTGCTATACTGTCATTATGTCCCATGTCACCCACATTGATCTCTAAGACACTACTCTCATGCTCCGTTTTTGCCTTTTTTGTGTGTCTTTCTCTGTGCCTTATCGCATGACATCGTAGCACTTCAGTTCTCTTCCTACAGGAGATGGTTGTAAAAGTAGTTGTTAAATGGATTGGAGGTAATAGGGAGAATGCAGTGCCGGAGGAGCATCATGATGCCGCACACCTTGTGGAGTGGCACACGGCATCATGCCACTGGGGGCGAAGTCAGGGCATGCGCCATATGGATGCTATGCCCCTATTCTGCCCCCAAGACGGCCTTTAAGGCAAGTCTGCACAGGGCTGGAATCTCCTTTGGAGGTTTTTAACAGAGGCTGGATGGCCATCTTGTCACAAGGAAGGCTTGGATGGTGAAGACTTGCATGGCAGAATGGGGTTGGATTAGATGACCCTTGGGGTCTCTTCCAATTCTTGGATTCTATGACACACAATACACAACACAGCTAGGTTAGTTGATCTCAGTGTAAAGTGACATTAAGGTATTCTGTTATGGCTTTAAGACTAAGGCCCTGTACAGACCAGCCTGAAAGGCCGGCGTCGGGGCATTGCTTCCTCATGATGCACGTTCGACTCCACTCCCAGGGCGCCTCTATGCCATGCACTGCATGCAGTATCATGGCACTTCTTCGGTGCTGCTTCCATATGACACAGCGCCGAAGGAGTGTCGCATAGCCACTGCAGTGTGGCTATTGCACCCTTTTGAGGGCACAAAAGGGAGCCGCTTTTGCGGCTCCTTTTCGCGCCCTCAAAAGGCCAGATCGGGGCTGCAGCATCAAATTGCTGCGGCCCTGATCTGGTGCAAAAAGGGGCAGCTGCAGGCCGCCATTTAGGGGCGGTCTGTAGAGTTCATGTGACAAGAAAAAAATTCTAGCATAAGTTTTGGTTGACTGTAATTCACTTGTATGGGATAAAGTGAGCCGGAGTTGACAAATGTTTGTGCTAGCAATTTCAGTGTCTCTGTTGCTCTCAAAGGTGCAATAAGATTCCTTTATATCTTTCTAATGAGATAAGTACATTGCTGGCCTTCCACTACTAGGAGAACAGGCCAGAGTGTCTGAAGAAACATTTGCTAGCAACACTTTGTATTGGAAGGATGGAGAGCTGATGCCTGGCATGAGACACTGGGTGGCATGAGAGATAATACTGAATCCATGACCTTGGAACATTAAATTCTTTTATGACAAATTATCCTGACCCCACTAATGATTAAACATTGTTGGCTTTGGGGTTATTGGCTTTTGGATGCTTTAACATGATGAGTTACAGGACTGTTTCCAAGACTTGCTCAAGTATTGGCTGCATCATAATCTGGTTTGACCCCATTTTAACTGCCATGGCTCAGTCCTACATTTAGTTATTAATTTATTTCAAGATTTATATCCTGCCTTTCTCCCACAATGAGATTCAAGGCAAGCGAAAATAATTTGAAATTTAAATTTAAAAAATTTCCAGAATTACATAGCATTGAGCCATGACAGTTAAAGTGGGGTCAAACTGGTTTATTTCTGCAGTGCGGATGCAGCCCTAGTCACAGAAGGAAGCATGGTGCAGACACCAATGCACTCTATACCTATATATGGGCATTTTTTTTCCTTTTATAGGGGCTTTCCAGACCACCCAAAGGGTTGGGCTGGAGGCACCCAGTTTTCCTCCAGAGCCATTGGCCCGGCATTCCTCCAAATCAAAAAGAACCTAGAAAAAATGGATTCTTGGCACGCACAGACGACGTGATCAGTGTGCCATTGGCACACTGTGATGCGTCCATGACATAAGCATGGTGGCTGGAGGTGTGGACGCTGCACCACGCTTGCGTCATGCATGCGTGCCCCGTATGGATGGGAGCCTGGTATGATGGCGGCGGCGGCACATTCTAGGGTTCTGGAGCGTGTGGTTGCTGCATGCTCCAGAACCCTAGAACTGGTGCAGGCATGCTGCTTCCCGCCCGTCTGTCTCTGGCCATAGATATGCATATAAACCATAGATATAAAAGACATAATGGTTGTCAGTGAGTTAGAAAGTATTGTTTCACAGATGCTGGTGAAACGTCAGAAATAAACTCTTCTAGAACATGGCCACATAGCCCAAGAAACCCACAATTAACTATTGTTTGTGCTGCAGTAATAATGCTGCACTTACAGTGTTAAAATGTTATACACTTGTCCCTCCATATTTGCAAGGGTTAGGGGCACAAGACCCCTGTTAATATGGAAAAACCACAAATAACAAAACGCCATGTTTTTACTGGAGAGGAGGACACCTTTCTAGGCATCTCTAGGTCCTCATTGCAACTCTGTGGTCAACATCCGACAGACACTAACCATAGAACTGAGCTGGAGAAGCTACAAATGCCTAGTAGAGTATTCTCTCTAGGAATCTTTTAGTTAAAGTTGACCATAGAGTTGCACTGGAGGACCTAGATATTCCTAGAGAGAACATATTCATGAAATCCTTGAATAATCAAATCCGCAAATATGGAGGGATGAGTGTAGTTGGTAATAATCATACTGCTGTATTGTTTCTTCATTAATAGGGCCATGATCATCTGTCATAAAAGTATTTAATGTTCCAAGGACATAAATTTAGCTTTATCTCTTGTATCACCCGCTGTCTGGTTACTCTTCATATTACAGTGATAAATTCAGGGTATTCCTGTATTTGTTTGTATTCAGTGTTCATACCCTCGCCAAGGGCATGGTTTGCGCATGCGTCATATGCAAAGCCCAGTGAGTGTCCAAAATTATTCAAAGATATTTTTTTTAATTCGGCACAATGCTCCCAAAATGGCACTGGCTATCAAAGCAACTCTTCTTCCCCTTTCCGCCCATCCTTCCTTCCTTCCTTCCTCTCTCTCCTCCCACCCATCCTTCTGTCGGTCCATCCTTCCTTCCTTCCCTCCTTATCGGGTGCTGCTCAGGGTCTCAGGTTCGGAGTGGACCAGATCGCTTTGGGTCTCGCAGTGGCTCTGTGACTCCTGGTGGCTGTGGTGATGGTGGTGGTGGTGATGCTGGTGACACCGGCACTCCCCATGGTTTCGGTGGCTTCGGTGATGCTTGTGGCCCCGGCGGGCCTTGCCGTCCGACAAGGCGGCCACCTGGATGGCCTCCGCCACTGCCATGGCCTTCCGGGCCTGAGCGCAGTCATACTCCGCCTCTGCCGCTTGCTGGTAAGCCAAGGTGGCGATCTTGGAGACGTAGGACAAGAGGTTGTCCTCTCGGGCCTGAGCCGCTTCGGCCGACTCTTTGGCTTCCTCAGCTTTCTTCTGGGCCTCCAGGGTCTCCTTCTTGGCCTCCGCCGCTTCGATCTTGGCCTGGGCCACCTCCAGTTTGGCCTGGATGGTCTCCGTGAGGGCCTTAGTGGTCTCTTTCTTGGATTCGGGGTCCTTGTACCTCTGGAAAGGAGACAGAGAAACAGGCGGCTTGGGTCAAAGGGAGTTTGGGAAGACGTGGGGGGGTTCGAAAATGATCCTAGATGCACCAAGGAGCTGTGTTGCTTTAAAGCTGGAGTGGGGAAAGTGGGGCACCTGAAGCTCCCAGAGCTTCCAGGGGCACAAAAAAAAAATCAATTTCCCTTGAATGTTTGAAAAATTGATTTTTTGCAAAAATTATTTTAATTATTTTTCAATTATTTTTGCAAAATATTGAACGCTTGAAAAATTGATTTTGTTGCCAAAAATTGATTTTTTTAAAAAAAAAAGATCCTTTTTTGCAAAAAGAATTTTTCAAAATTGATTTTTTGTCAAAATTTTTTTCAAATAAATTGTTTTTTCAAGACATTGAATTTTTCTTTTCCATTTCCCCCCCGAACCCTCTTTCCCCCACCATTTACCCCCATCCCCAAATGTCTTTTAGAGCCTGAATGCCCAAATAATAAATAATAATAAAATAATAAAATTTATTTATATCCCGCCTCTCTAAAAAAGGGAAAGGGCGTTCCTGCAGCGGCTGTTACCTGGTGCTGGGGGGGGGGCACTTCCAGGGGTAGGACCTCTGCCTTCTGGGGGGTGGGATATCTGGGGCAGAACTTCCCCAGAGAAGCTAAAGGCCTCAGAAATGGCCTCGCCTGCCAAAGAGAGCACGCGTGCCATAGGTTCGCCACCATGCCCTTTGAGAGTGTGTGAGCAAGACAGTTTCTCCAGATATTGACCTCTGGATCACTTCATGTTGAAGACATGGCTTCTCCTTGTCCTAAAATGGCCTAGAGAGAGCCAAAAACATGAGAAATTGGCCCCATCATCTCTAGGGGAAATTAGAAGGCATTAGGGGCAAAAGGGGGAAGACTTTCCTTGCAGGGGTGCAGCAGAGGAGTCTAGCCCTCCAGTGCCCTCTGAAAGGGAAACCAATGTGACCCTCCAATCAGGGGTGTCACTAGGGGCATGTAAAAAGTATGCTTTGATTGTGAGTTCCTGCATGGCAGAATGGGGTTGGACTGGATGATCCTTGGGGTCTCTTCCAACTCTAGGATTCTATGTTTCTATGACTGCACTGGAGGACACCTCAGAGGGGGACAGTGCACTGGTGGGAACGGGTGTCTTCTGGGTCTGGTGTCTCTGCTGGCAGGGCCAGAAAGCAAGTCTCCCAACCAGCCAGCAGCTCCGCCAAACCCAAAAAGGCCATGGAGTGGAGGCAACAGCCCACTCCCACCAGCAGCTGCAGGTGGGAAGGTGTGCCTTCTGTATCTGGTGGCTTTGGTGGATGGATGGGAATGAGAGCCTCCCTTTGCCACCTTGCCAGCAGCTCCGCCAGACCCAGAAAGGGCTGTTGAAGGGAGGACCAGAGTGTTAAAATATGATGCACGACAGATGACAAATATACGGTGGACTGTGAAGTCAAAGGCTTTCATGGCTGGCATCCGTAGGGTTGTTTTTTGTGGGGGGGGGGGGTTGGGGGCTATGTAGCCATGCATTCTCTGAAGTTGCCAGCCACAGATGCTGCCAAAACATCAGGAATAAACTCTTCAAGAACATAGCCACATAGCACGAAAAACCCACAAAAAACTACAGTGGACTCTACTTATCAGCAGGATTGCTATCTATAGATTTGAACTTCCACAGATTCCCATTGTTTTAAATGGAGATGTGTGTCTGCACCCGTACCAGTGGCCATGCGCACATCATGCTGCCATAGTAAAGAACAGGACTTGGGTTCCCCGGTTTTTGCTATCCATGGGGGTGTATGTGTGTGTGTCCAGAACAGATACCCTGTGGACATAAGGGATGACTGTTCTTGGTACACCACTGCCTTTCATTCCTAAGAGTTGCCTAAGAGTCCCTAAGAATACTGGCTTTTAAACCGTCAAGTCATTTGAGACTTCAAGCAGAGGCAAAATGTATCTGGGAATTCAGTCGACCCCTTGCATAGCTCCTTCAAACCCCCCCAAAATGGATCCATCACTCCCCCACACACCAGCACACATGAGCAATGCGAAGAGGACATCAATTTCTACTAGTCTGAGTAGGACCTGGATGTCCATGCCACATGTTCAAGGTAGGGATTCGAACCACTCACAAGTTGCTCTCGCACTTCCTTCAGGAAGGCAATTTCAGTCAGCAGGGACCCAATTTCGGTCAGAAGTTTTTCTTTTGCCCTGGTAAAAGAGAGAGGGAGGAGAAAGCATGTTTGTGCGGCCATTTTCCTTCCACAACTTTTCAGGGGCGGGTGTGTAATAACTACACTGACCTTCTACAGTCTTCTGTGTTGTTATCTTTTCCTGCAAATAGAAATTGGGCCCATCAGATAAACCCCATGTGGCTTTGTTGCCCAGCTCCCCTTTTTCACCTACAAAGAAGAGCTTGGACTTCATTTCCCAGACTCCCCTGGGCCAGAATACACTTTGTGCAGTCCTCAAAATAAGCATTTCCAAGCTGTGTTTTGAACTGACTTGTCCAAAGCCAGTGATGCACGCACTTTGACAAACAGACATCTTCCACCACTAGGGGGAGCATGCCAATACATCCAAAACAGCCACAATATTGGAAAAGGGGTGTGTGTGTTTCATTGCAGGCCTGTGTAACTAGGGTTTAATAAAAGGAGAGAGATGGAAGGAGAGGCTTCCTGACCTTTGTTCTGCTGCTTCAGGAAGACGACCTGGAAAAGAGAAAAAGCAGCTCACTGAGAGAGTAATACTATTTCTTTGCAAAACTGGTGGTGATGATGGTGGGGAGATCATTTTGCTGGGAGCAATTGGAGCGGCAATGGCCGGATTGTGACCCGCTCAGCCATAGGATTGCCCAGTCGGTTCAGCTGCTCAGAGCAAGAGAATCAGATAAGAAGCACTGCATCTTATGCAAATAGGGAAATCCTTGTCTGGCTAGAAATTCAGTTTTCCTAGATCTGTACTGAATGCAGAAAAGCATGCTTTACTTAGCTCTGTTTTGCACACTTTTGCAAAGTGCTTTTAAGGACACATGGAGGTCTAACATAAATTGAATTTTCCAAGCTCTGCCTTGAACAGAAAGCAGTCTATCTGCAGAGTGCCAAGTATCTATATATCCATCCATCCATCCATCCATCCATCCATCCATCCATCCATCCTCACATAGGAGATCGGGAGTTTATCCAGCAAATATCCCGGAAAAATCATGTACATACGCAAAACTATTTCACACAACATCGCACAAAACCCGCCATGAAAGTGGTCACAAAGAAGCACTAATGTGTATCTTTCGGGATTTCAGCGACAATGCATTTCCGATATCACTTTATTTGCACAATTGCGTGTGATAATCATTTACACAATTACTCACCATGTTTGCTTTATTTGTGGGATAATAATAATAATAATAATAATAATAATAATAATAATAATACTTTTTATTTATAGACCGCTATTCCGCAATGTTCATAGCGGGATGCTTTAAATGCGTTTTAATCTCTCTTTAATGCTGAAATTAGCCCCAGTGCAATAACCTCCATACATACATAATGCATACACACACTGACACACAGACTTTATTAATGACTTGGTCAATGGAATAGAGGGCATACTTATTAGACTTGCAGACAATACCAAATAAAGGGGGGATACCTAATACCCCAGAAGACAGGATGAGAATTTAAAATGCCCTTAATAAATGGGAGAGTTGGGCAAAGACTAACAGGATGAATTTCAGCCAGCATGACGTAGTGTTTTGAGTGGTATGGCTGCATCTACATTGCAGAATTAATGCAGATTGACACTGCTTTAACTACCATGGCTCAATGCTATGGAATTCTGGGAACTGTAGTTTTGTGACCTAATTCACCTTCTCTGTTGGAAACATCCGGTGCAGAAGCAAATTACAAATCCCAGAATTTCATAGGATTGATCCATGGCAATGAAAGTGGTGTCAAACCGCATTAATTCAGCAGTGTGACAGCAGCCTAGGACTCCAGAGACCAGGGTTTAAATCTGTGGAAACACGCCTTGAGCATACCGCACCCTCTCAGCACTAGAGGAAAGCAAAAGCAAACCCCCTCTGAACAAATCTTGCCAAGAATACCCCATGATAGGGTTGCCAACCGAAACAATGTGAAGGTACACAACAAAAACAACAACAATACTTAGGCAGGAAAAATTAATTGTGCAAATATAGGTGACACTTGGCTTGACAGGAGGTTGGTTCCAGTCAGTTCCCCTTGTTTCTAGGAAAGAGGTTCAAGTCTTACACAAACACAACTTACAGCATTTTTCAGCTTCTGGTTTTCCACAAGCACCTTCTTCAACTGAAAGATGGCAGAAAAAAACATGAGCGTTAGGAATCTCTGTGGCATTTGTTGGTTTCTTATATGCACATAAATTACTCCATGGAAGTGGACAGATGTTTCTGTCTAGCGTAGTATGTCCGCATGCGGTTCAAGGCTGCAGAAAGGGAGCTGCACATGTGTTGGCATTGAAGATGAGGACCCATGTGCAGCTGGAGATGTTAAGTGCATGTAATGTGCATGGATGTACATATAATGTTCATGCAATGTGCATGCACATTGGATTGCACATTCAGCTACATATTTAGCTATCCAGTCACTTATGCAACATAGGCATTCATTGCAAATCTTGCACAGCACCATCAATGCGTTAATGCAAATGCAGAGATTTATGCAATCCCAAAGAGAGATCTCTTCCTTTGTGTTTCTTTCCATTTTTCAGTGCTACCAACCAGACGTAATCTATTGGAAAAGGCTTCATGCATCTGAACTGTGGTCAAGGGTGCAGGCAGCAGTATCTCTCTTTTCCAGAACTAGGAAAACATTCTTTTTTGGACTCCCCAAATCACGCAACCGGCTGGGGGATTCTGGGAGCTGAAATCCAAAGCTGGTGCTTGTCCAGACCCTGCAGACAACTGTATACTAAAGCTGTTAGAGGAGTCCTTTGTGGGGTTCCTTCTAACTTTACTGTTGTGTGACACTTATGCTCCAGCTGTGGATTTCCTGCATGGGAAAAGGGGCAGGACAAGATGACCACTGGGTTCCCCCGCAACTCTACAATGCTATGAGGCTATAGGTGCTTTGGTCAGTGAAAGTCCTACTCACCAAGCTCTCCATTTTCAGTGTTCTGTCCCTGGAAAAAGATAATGCTAGCTATCAAAAGGCACAAAGCTGGTTCCCCTTGTATACTTTCATCCCCCCAGGCTGTATTGGTTGTGAATGTTTAAAGTTGCTATATCCATGGCTGCTAGATTTATAACGCCCATCTCCAGAAAAAGAGTGCAATTACAAAATAAATATCTGACACCCAAAGACAACCTGGTTTTGAGGTCCTTTTAAAGCTACCACTGCCCTGCATTTTACTTTAGAGCACAGTCCCTATAATCTGAAGATATCCATTATGCCAAGGCCTGTCTGATCCAGTCCAGGTCTAAATGAAAGACATAAAGAGATCTCACAAGAAGGGATACCAAAGTCTTGGCATTGTGCATCCATTCTTTGCACCTGGACAACAGCCTAAGCAGCTGGGACACACTTCATCGGCTCACAGGCAGTTGCCACACTACAGAATTAGTGCAGTTTGACACCACTTTAATTGTCACGGCTCCATCCTATGGAATTCTGGGCTTTGTAGTTTGTTGTGGCACCAGAGCTCTCTGTCGGAAAAGGCTAAATATCTCACACAATCCCAGAATTTGATAGCATTGCGTTGTGGCAGTCAACGCAGTGTCAAACTGGATGATTTCTGCAGTGCAGATGCAGCCTTAGTCACATACCCTCCAACTGTCCTGATTTGACAGGATCAGTCTCAGTTACTCCTCTATCCTCCCAGTTTTGGGGCTGCTTAAAAAATGTTCCAGTTTCTCTTTCTGCCTCCCACTTTCCCCCTTGGTCCTCAGCTTGTTTCAATTGCTGCAAACTAAGTTCAAATTGCAAAAGTAGTTTGTATTCTATTAATTGCATTCTATTAATTCAGGTGCAGGGGAGAAGGGGGCAAGCCATTTTCCATCCCAGAAGGCTCAGGCAAAAGCAAACTGCTGCAGCCTCTCCTAGCTTATGTGTTCTTCTTCGTGGATAATGTGTGCAGTCTTTGCCACACTCTGATGTTGCTTGGACACGTGTGCCCGTTTTCATCTATGAAATGTTGGAGGGTATGTCCTTGCCAGCATAGGATAGTGGTTTGAGTGTAGGACTATGACTCTGGAGACCAGGGTTCAATTCCCCACTCAGCCATGAAACCCACTGGGTGACCTTTGCAAGTCACAAACTCTCAGCCTCAGAGGAAGGCAATTGCAAACCTCCTCTGAACAAATCTTGCCAAGAAAATTCCAAGACTTTAGGGTCTCCATAAGTCAGAAAAAAAATTGAAGGCACACAACAACTACTACTATGCTTTTGCAGAAGTTTACTTTCCCCTGAGTCTTCAAGACATAAAGTCCAGGGTTTTCTATGCTTAAAATAGCAGTTTTGTGTTGTCTTTGTGCATTAACAACTTTTTTGCTTTCTTGTTGCCTGGCTGGACCATTTTGAGCACACTTGTTGTGGCTCAGCCATATGTGTCCTAGTTTCCATCTATGAAATGTTGGAGGGCATGCATTTGCCCAGTCTTGGCCTTCAGAATATTAGGCTGCATCTACAATGCAGAATGAGTGCAGATCAACACTGCTTCAACCACTACGGCTCAATGCTATGGCATTCTGGGATTGCTAGGCTGCCTCTGCCCTGCAGAATTAGTGCAGTTTGACACTGCTTTAACTGCTATAGCTCCGTTCTATAAAATCCTGGGATTTGTAATTTGAGTTCCCTGACAAAGAAAGCTAAATAGTTCACAAAACTACCAATCCCAGGATTCCATTGCATTGAGCCATGGCAGTTAAAGTGGTGTCAAACTGCATCAATTCTGCAATGCAGATGCAGCCACAGAGGAAGGGTCTCCTTCCCCAGGTTACTTCCCCATACTACTCACTTCTCTGAGCTTTTCTCACTTCCACTAAAGCTCTCCGTCTCTTTGCTTGCACACTCCATCTCTGGCTTTGACCTCCTCTCCATGCCCTGAGAGAAAAAGTAGAACGAATGAATGAATGAATGAATGAAAGCAAGCATCAGTTATAAAAGAATCAGTTCCACAAGAAAATGGTGATGCTTTCCGTTTTCCTCAGTCCTAGCGGGAATCCAGGGAAGAATTTAAATTTAAATTTTAAAACAGCAATTCCAACACTATTCTGACATCTAGTTTGTATTTTTAATTTTTGAATCTTTCCTGTGCCATTCCACTTTTTCAGCTGCTTTTAAAACATCCCGGTTTCTCTCCTCCTCCTCCTCCTCCTCCCCCCACTTTCCCCTTTTGTCCTCAACTCACTTCAACTGCTGTAAACTAAGTTCCAAAGTAATTTGCACTTCATTAATTCAGAAAAGGGAGAGGAAAGAAGGTGCAGAAGCTTTCTCTGAAACCCATAATGACTTTTTGTGACAATGGCGTTGCTTTCTAAATGTTCACAGACCCTCTGTTTAATGATCTGCTCCAGAATCTTTCTTGGTACTGATGTCAGACTAACTGGACGATAATTGTTGGGATCCTCCTTTTCCCGCTTTTGAAGATGGGGACAACGTTTGCCCTCCTCCAGTTGGCTGGCACTTCTCCTGTTCTCCAGGAGTTCTCAAAGACTATTATTACCAAGGGCTCCGATATTACATTTGCCAGTTCTTTCAAAACCCTTGGATGTAGTTCATCTGACCCTGAGGAACTGAACCCACTCGAAGCAGTTTACAACAATTAAGCTAACCAGGCCTTGTCCACCCATATTTCCCCCCTAAGAACCTTGCCTTGAATGAGAACCTGCTCTCATCCGGTGAAAGAGGCAAACAGATGGGAGTGAAGAAGGTGCAGGAGACAAAGAAGGGCTGGGAGCTGCAGTTGCGGAGGGGCCGGCGGTGACGGTGGTGGAGGTGGGCCGAAGACAGGCGGGAAAAGTCATCATAGCTCTTGTAAGGGATCATTGGGGATGGAGCATCTTTGGTCCAGGGTCCAGCGGGATGCAGGTGGCAGTTAGCGTCTCCATGGCAACCCCCAGCATTCCATGGATGGAGAAGGGGGAAATCAGGCCCAGTGTGAAGTTGAAGGCATAATTTTTTGTGGGTTTTTCAGGCTATGTGGCCATGTTCTAGAAGCGTTTATTCCTGTTGTTTTGCCAGCATCTTTGGCTGGCATCTTCAGAGAATGCATTCTCTGAAGATGCCAGCCACAGATGTTGGTGAAACGTCAGGAATAAACTCTTCTAGAAAATAGGCACATAGCCCAAAAAACCCCACAAAAACCAATCAAGCCAAGCAGTACAAGTAGGGTTGCCAGGCTGAAAACCAGAGAGGGCTCCTGGACCTCTCATGGTTGTGTAGGCGGAATCTCATCAGGTGTTGCAGCTTACTTGGTTGCAAGATAAAGTGACTCTTGCTGAAATTTCCTTTTCAACGCACCTATCAAAGTGACAGAGGCATCCTTTCCTGCTTTCACTCTGGCAACACTCACAAACACACACACATGGCTACCTCTTTTAGGATTGCCAGATTGTAAAGTAGAGAGGGATCCTGTACCGTTCATGGTTGCATAGAAGACAGAATTTCAGCAAGGGTTGTTTGTAACACAACCAAGCAGCAAGCAACAGCTGCTGAAATTCCCTCTTCCGCACAACCATCCAAAGTACAACATACATTCTGTATTTCGCAGATAAATACTGAGAGACACGTGGCCGAGCAACACCACGTCAAAGCAGCTAAAGTTATTGATGAGGAGGAGAGAGAAGCGAGAAGAGGCTGCAGCAGTCTGCTTTTGCCTGAGACTACGGGAAAAGGGCAAGATTTTACTTCCTCCTCTCCTCTCCTCTCCTCCTGCTGAATTAACAAACAACCTCTGCAGAAATATTATTTTTTATGCAGAATATGGTGCCTCCTACATAGAAAATGCTGTTTTCAGTTTAGGAGTAAGTGTGCAAATTCTGTGCACAATAAGTCCCGGTCCAGAAATAGCACGGTTGCCAAAGATGTTTTTGCAACAGGGAGAAGATTGGGAAAATTGTTTGTTGCTTCCTTCAAGAATGAAATTAAGAAATAATCACACCATCTATAGCACCTTAATCTGGCCTTCCTATTAATCACAGAATCATAGAATTGTAAGATAGGTCTCCACTCTCTCGGCTAATTACTTTGCAATTCAAATCAGGACAGTTGGAAGGTATGATATAAGAGCTCTCTCCAGTTTTCATTCGAGGAAGACCAATGGCAAGACTAGTGAGGCTCAGGGCTCATTCCCACTTACATTTGGACTGGTTTACAATTCACCTTTGCTCCATGTTGATAAATCGATTCCCAAAGGTCCCACTATGGAAGTGGATCTTTTCATTATCCCCTTGTAATCGTTTCTTTTTTGGCATGATTGTCATCCCCACTAGTTTGTGCCACTTCAAAATGCATGTCAATCATCTGCACGTCATCAGTGACATAAGTGTCAGCCTGTGCAGCCCAGCTTGGGAATTATATGTGTGTGTGTGTGTGTGTGTATGTGTGTGTGTGTGTGTGTGTGTGATAGAAGATTTGATTCATTGGTTTTGCGACTACTTGCCTCACCGATTGCAAGTACTGTAGCTGCCAAATCAATGAAATGAATTGTCTATCCATTTTTTTAAATACACCAGAAGCACAAAGGCAGCAGGGGGGGGGGGGGGGGTGGATCTGCCAAAAACACCCCTCTGCCATTACTCCCTCCCTTCCAGAAGGATGCGATTCAGATCCATCGTTCCCACTTCTTGAACATGCTCCAGAATCTGTTCTTTCCAAAAGAACTGCTAGGAAACTACTGTCTAGAAAAACCAGGGTTTTTTTTGTGTCTGCCTCGCTTTATCGCAACAGAAATCAATCAAAGTAGGATCAGAACCAGTTTCAAATGGGAATGATGGTCATATAAACTGATCAGCAATGTGCTTTAAATCATAGTGGGAATGAGCCCTCAGAAGCTGTGGCTTGTCCAAATGGCAATAGCTAGACTGCTGACAGGAACCATTAATGCTGGAGTTGCAGCGACTGAGAATATGCTTCTGTTCTGAGTTCAAGGTGCTGCTACAACATTGGAAGCCCTAAATGGTTTGGTAGACCCTTGGCATGGGAAGGAATTCTGCTCCCTGTATCCGCTGCCCAAGGACACCCCCCTGCGTCTACCTGGACCATGGCTTTCTTTGCAATCACATTACACTTGTGTAAATGTTGTTGTGTGCCTTCAAGTCATTTCTGACATATGGCAATGCTAAGGCAAACCATCATGGAGTTTTCTTGGCCAGCTTTGTCCAGAGGTCATTTGCCTTTGCCTTCCTCCGAGGCTGAGAGAGAGTGACTCGCCTAAGGACATCCAGTTTCATTTTCTAAACCAACTCCCATTCCCAGTGCAGAATAAGTCCTAAACAATTAATCCTCCCTGAAAATTAGGTCTTTTTAAAATATATATATATTGATAAATATAACATAACATTATTCAAAACTAAACATTCTAAACTTAAAGTTAGACTTAAAACAAATAATATAATAAATAAGCAGACATTCATTCTGAAGGTGATTTGTTCCCATTTTCTCAAACAGTGTGTTCCTGCTGTTCTTCCTAATCTAACTATGCTTGGAGTAATAGTATACTTTTCTCTCGGTCTGTTTCTTCTATTATTTAACCTTCTTGATTCTATCGTTAATCATTCGACCAAACCAGTTTTCCCTAAATAGTCCAGTCCAATATTAAATCCTGTTAAAACCAATAATGGACATTATTCCCCTCTTGGTACTTCAGTATTTCATGACCGGATCCCAAGTGTCTACAAATCTTCCTAGGCTTCCCTATTTTATTAAACATGTCAGTTTGTCCAATTTGACCATTTCCAGCAATTTTATTAGCTGTTCTTGTACAGAAGAATATTATTTGTATTAATTTACACTTTTATAGTATTGTTTTATCTTTGTTATAGTAATATTTTATTAATTTTATAATGTTATAATAATAATAATAATTGTTTTATTTATATACCGCTATTCCAAAGATCATAGCGGTGAACAGCAAGTAAGCTAATTAGCAAGTATGCTAATTTGCCCCCAACAGTCTGGGTCCTCATTTTAGCTCCCTCCTCGGAAGGATGCAAGCCTGAGTCGAGCTTGGGCCCTTTGCTGGTCTTGAACTCGCAACCTTGTGGTTTCGAGTGAATGGCTGCAGTACAGGCATTTAACCACTGCGCCACCAGTTTGTGGTTTTAGATTTTGCGTAGTAGGCAGGCTTTTGTTTCTACAGTGGACCCTTGTTATCTGCTGGGGTTTGGTTCCAAGATCCCCCCTGGATAACAAAATCCGTGGATGCTCAAGTCCCATTAAATATAATGACAGAAAAAAGGTGTCCCTTATAAAAAAATGGAAAATCAAGATTTGATATTTGAAATGTATACTTTTTGGAACACTTTCAAACCATGTGTGCTTGAATCCATGTATAAAAAATCTGCGTATAAGAAGGACCAACTGTATTTTGTTTTCTCTCCTCTGTAAAGCGCTATGTAAAGCCTATGGCACTATACAAATAAATATAATAATAATAATTGCACTCTCTCCAAATGATGTCCTTTTTGAGGACTTTCTCATCACAAAGAGGGAAAAAATAGCAAACGTTGGTTCTGGTTGCATGTGGGAATGAAGTTTTCAGAGATCTACATCTTTCTTATGGAGAGGAAAGTTGATGCCCCAGGAAACAAATGGAAAATCAGAAATGGAGAGGAACTGGGTCTCCTACCGCAGGCGGCTTCCGTTTCTGATCTGGAGAGATCTCGTTTTCCCCCACAGAGAAATACATCCACAAAACGGTCCCCTGTCTAAACACTCAAGTGACCCACTGCCCAGGTGTCCAAGCACTTGGCAACCGGTTCTAATCCTGCGTGACATCACTCCCACATCACAAGCGGCAGAAGAGCGAAGGAAGGAAGGAAGGCCACACTGGGACTCCTGCAGCCACAGGTCCCTTGGGGACAAAGGTACTTCTTTCCTTCGCAGGATTTTATTCGTACTGTTGGAACTTATAGGTACTTCATCTTTTTTAGAATCACTGGGGTTTATAACAGGGAGGTTTTTGCATCTCAAATCCGGGGGGACTCCTGGTACAGCTATGCGAATTCACGTCGTAATGTGAATGTTTTATCATACCTGGTTGCCCTTCTGTTGCCCTTCCGAATCGAGGGGGAATCGAATCCAAGGCACGTCACGTGATCTCGATTCACGCAAAACGGAGTGAGTGCAAATTGTATTACCACACCAGTGGGATTCAACGATTTGAATCGGCACCCTTGCACATGCTCAGTGGGGGTCTGAACGCATCATGACCTTGTACATTTCTGGGGTGAAAAGGGGCGCAGGTTCTTGCTCCCTGTTTCGCATAATTGCCTGATTGTGTGAATATTTGCCTTGTGAATATCTCTGCGTCTTCTTCAACCCCCTTTTTATTTTCCCTTCCATTTCAGCAATTTCAACACACACATAGATAGACAGACAGACAGACAGACAGACAGACAGACATATCTGTATATTCACATTCACGCACATACACACATATAAAAAATGAGTTGCCCTGAAAGTGAAAGGACCACCGAAAGGAAATGGGGGAAATTGCATTGCTGCACCATGGGAAATTTGTAACCCGGGGGTTGTACCAGAGCAGAAGCAAAGTTGCATTCCACACCAGACCAATTCGGAGTGAAATAGAAGTGAGCTTGGAAGTGATTTCTGTGAATTCGCTTGTTACTGATTTCACTAAAATGAGGGGTCACTTTGAAATCACTGCGGAAATGCCATGGAAGGAGCCCCCATAGAAAGGAATAGTGTCTGATAAAACATTCACGTTATCACATAAATTTGCATTGTTGGACCCGCAGTCACGTCGGATCTGAGCTGCAAAAAGCTGCAAAAATGTCCGTGTGATAAGGTTCATAGAATTGTAGAGTTGGAAGAGACCATAAAGGCCATCTAAATCAAAACATCCCCAACAGATGGCCATCTAGCCTCTGCTTAAAGACCTCCAAGGAAGGAGACTCTATCACCCTCCGAGGAAAGAATGTGTTCCTCTGTCGAACAGCCCTTACTCTCAGGAAGTTCCTCCTAATGTTGAGCTGGAATCTCTTTTCCTGGAGCTTGCATCCATTGTTCCTGGTCCTGTTCTCTGGAGCTGCAGAAAACAAGCTTGCTCCCTCCTCAATATGACATCCCTTCAGATATTTAAACAGGGCTCTGATATCACCTGTTAACCTTCTCTTCTCCAGGCTAAACATCCCCAGCTCCCTGAGTCCTTCCTCATAGGGCTTCATGGTTTCCAGAGCCTTCACCATTTT
>NC_056522.1:2628238-2655315 GCF_019175285.1 Sceloporus undulatus | reverse complement strand
TTTTTGAATTGTGGTGCCCAGAATTGGACACAATATTCCAGGTGGGGCCTGACCAAAGCAGAATATAGTGGCACTATTACTTCCCTGGATCTACTAGGACTCCTAGATCCTTTTCACACATAGTTTCATTCAGCCAGGTGTTCCTCATCCTATATCTGTGCATTTCATTTTTCTGCCCAAAGTGCAGTACCTGACATTTCTCTGTGTTGAATTTCATTTTGTTAGCTTTGGCCCAGCTTTCAAGTCTCTTCAGGTCATTTTGAATTTTGATCCTGTCCTCTGGAGTATTAGCTATTCCTCCTAATTTGGTGTCATCTGCGAATTTGATAAGTATGCCCCCAATTTTGTCCTCCAAGTCATTGATAAAGATGTTGAATAGCCCTAGCCCCAGGACAGAGCCCCACTGGACACCCCACTGGTCACTTTTCTCCAGGATGAGAAAGTCTGTGTAACTTGCAAGATCTAATGAAAGTTATGGAGTCCCTCTTCAAAGGAAAAGCACTTAAGCACAATTTTCAAAGTTGCGTGGTTATTATTTGTCATCAAGTCAACTTCAGTTTATGGAGGTCCCAAGAAGGAAAGGCCTCCAAGAACCTTGGTCAACAGCTGCCCACTCACTCAGGTTTTCCAAGGGTAACTTTGGATTGCGTCTACACTGCATAAATTGTACACTTGTCCCTCCAAATCTGCGGCTTTGACTTTTGCAGATTTCATTATTCACGGATTTGATTAATATGTTCTCTCTAGGAATCTCTAGGTCCTCCAGCGCAAATTCTGTGGTCAGTTTTAACCAAAAATCACAATGAAGGACCTAGAGATTACTAGAGAGAACCCTCCACTAGGCATCTATAGTTCATCCACCGCAATTCTATGGTCAATGTCTGGAAGATGTTGACCACAGAGTTGCACTGGAGGACCTAAAGATCCCTAGAGAGGCGTTCTCTTGGGTAAAAACACAACATCTTTGTTAGTTGTGGTTTTTCCATATTCATGAGGTCCTGTTCTCCTAACCCCAGTGAATGTGGAGGGTCACATGTAATGCAATTTGACACCACTTTAACTGCCATGGCTTCATGCTATGGAACCCTGGGATTTGCAGTTTCTTGTGGCAACTGACGTGCTGTTGTTGTTGTTGTTGTTGTTGTTGTTGTTGTGTGTCTTCAAGTTGTTGCTAACTTATGGCAACCCTTAAGTGATGATGGGTTTTTCTTGACAAGATATTTTCATAGCTTTGCCATTGCCTATTGAACCCTAGTCTCCAGAGTCATAGCTCAGCACTCAAACTGCTTTGCCATGGTGGCATGTTTTTATTTTAATAAACATTTTAGATAAATGACAGGTGCTAAAATATGTATTGAATTGCCTAAACTATACTATTAAACAGGGCGGTGGAGTTGGCATGGCAAATCTTCAACTCCGATTCTCTCTACTGTTTTATTGCTGCCTGACTCCGGCTCCTTCATAAATGGCAAATATGAAATTGTAGTGAAATGGTAGCAAAATGTCATCACTGCCATGGGACTCTTCAGTCTACTTAGATTAATGCAACGTGAAATCGGATTAAAATATCTGAACAAGAAAGCACCTAAAGCCCATGGAAGCAAAACAGACGAGGCATTTACTATTACAACAGATGCGACAGATGTTGGAAATGTTCAGTAGAACATTATAGCTGCTAGGATCACTGATGCTAAACATTGGGGAGAGGAGAAAATCCCTTGTATATTAGAACAGTATTTAAAGCTAGATGAATGTATGGGAAATGATAAGCTTGCACAGCTTCTCAAAATTAAACCCATTGAAACATTTGAGAAAGATTGGTTGGAAATAAAGACCTATCTGGATTCGGTTTAAAAAGTACTGAAACAATTCAGAGGTAGCACATATGTTTCTGTATATAAGTATAGAAAGGTTAAAAGGGAATAAAATAATAAATAAATAAATAAAACTTTTATTTATATCCCGCTTTTCTGTTACAAGACAATCAAAGCGGCTACAACATGTTAAAATCCACATTTACAAATTTATGTCCCAAATTCCTGCCTTAAAACAGGATTAAACAAATTACAATTAAAACATCTATTAAAAACACAATAAAATACAGCCAGGACAGAGCGGGGGCTGATCCATGATGCGGGGGGCAGTCATTCTGTTTCCGGGCACTTTATTCAGGAAAGGCCTGCCGGAAGAGATCCGTCTTGACAGGGTACTTGGAGGGCCGCCTCTCCCCATATAATCCGCCCCACACACTCAGGTCGACTGGGATGAAATTGTTGGAGGTCTCAACAACACGCTATGTGAGGACCTCACAGAGGGCATTTTCTATCTTAGCCCCTAGATCTTGGAATAGCCTCCCAGGCCCCATTCATACTGGGGTAAAAGACATGGAGGGAACTGGGATGATCCGGATGCCCCTCCCCCGAATCGCTCCGTTAGCAAGTGCCCACTACAAATTGAAATCTGTCTCCCATGCTATTTAACATTTACATGAAACCGCTGGGAGAGATCATCCGGAGAAATGGGGCGCAGGGGTTATCAGTACGCTGATGACACCCAAATCATTTTCTCTATGTCTCCGACTGATGCAGTGACTGGGGATGGCGTCTCTCCTCTCATGGCCTGTCTGGAGTCAGTAATGGGCTGGATGAGGGAAAACCGACTCAAGCTGAATCCAGAGAAAACGGAGGTACTAGTGATAGGTTCCCCTGGTCCAGGAATGACGGTGGTTCCACCTGTCCTGAACGGAGTCACGCTCCCCGTAAAGGACTCTGTGCGCAGTTTGGGGGTGCTTCTTGACTCGTCGCTTCACCTGACTGCTCAGGTGAATGCGACGGTCAAGAGCACCTGTTATCAGCTTCGGCTGATTCGCCAGCTGTGCCCATACCTGGCCCAGAGGGACCTTGAAACGGTAGTACATGCTCTGGTAACTTCGAGATTGGATTTCTGCAATGGACTCTACATGGGGCAACCCTTATACCAAACTCGGAAGCTTCAAATGGTACAGAACATGGCAGCCCGGCTGGTCACTGGTGCTTCCAGGACCAGCCATATAACACCTGTACTAAAAGACCTCCACTGGCTGCCCATTCGCTTCCGAGCTCAATATAAGGCGTTGGTTATCACCTATAAAGCCCTAAATGGCTTGGGCCCAGGATACCTGAAGGACCGCCTCTCCCCGTACAATCCGCCTCGCACCCTCAGAACATCTGGGCAGCAACTGCTGAAGGTGCCTGGGGCTAGGCTAGCTTCCACCTCGAGAAGGACCTTTTCCACAGCTGCCCCAGCCCTTTGGAACACGCTGCCCATGGAGCTCCGCTCATCTACCACCCTGGCCCAATTTAGGAAGGACCTCAAAACCTTCCTATTCAAACAGGCATTCCCCGATTAAATATCCTGTGGGCCTCCCTCCTCTTCCGTGGCCATGAGGTTGGGCAAGGGGCTTTTTATTGTTGTTTTTAAGATTGTTGTATTTGTTTTTAACCTTTGTACTTTGTTTGCACTTGTTGCATCTTGTAAGCCGCCCTGATCGTCCGGAAGGGCGGGATACAAATAAAAATTTTATTATTATTATTATTATTTTGACAGAAATCGAATGCATTCTGTAGATTGGCCGCTGCCAATCAAGCTATCGTCATGGTGACATTTGCAGGGCATCGGGGGAAGTGTCCTCCCTTTTGAAAGAGCCAGGCACAGGGGTTTCAGCAGCTGAAGCAGGGAGAGAGATGCCTCTCTCTCTCTCTCTCTCTCTCTCTTTTTTAATAAACCTGTGGGCTTTTGGGTCAGATCTGCCCCTGTCCCAGGCAAAGGATGGGATTGCCATGCATTTTTTTTAATGCTTTTAAAAGCAACATTAGCTTTCCCTTTGCTTCCCTTGCTGTACTGTATCTGCTCAAGAAGACAAATCATTCGCATATTTGCTCAAAAAAAATTGGTAAAAATGTAACATTGATTGTTTGCAACATTTGTAGCTTCTCCCTCTGCAGAAAGCAAGTGCAAGCCTGGCTCCATCTGCCTCTGGAATAGAAACCATGCGCATGTGTGCTTGGTTAAAAATGAAACATACATTAGATAAACCTGCCATGTGCGCTCAAAACAAATGGATAAAAATGAAATATACATTCTGGAATAGAAACCATGCGCAGTGGCTCAAAACAATGGATAAAAGAAATATACATTCTGGAATAGAAACCATGCGCAGGTGCACTCAAAACAAATGGATAAAAATGAAATATATACATTCTGGAATAGAACCAATGCGCAGGTGCGCTCAAACAAATGGATAAAAATGAAATATACATCTGGAATAGAAACCATGCGCAGGTGCACTCAAAACAAATGGATAAAATGAAATATACATTCGGAATAGAAACCATGCGCAGGTGCACTCAAAACAAATGGATAAAAATGAAATACATTCTGGAATAGAAACCATGCGCATGTTCGCGTCAAAAAAATTGTTAAAATTAACATACATTCTGGAATATAAACCATGCGCATGTTCGCTCAAAAAAATTGTTTGCATTTGAAAAGGGGGGGGGGTTTGCCTGACATGAGCTCCGTTCATCCTCCTGCAAGGGAAGGAATGCCTAGCGACCGGGGGCTTTGGGCAGGGGATGCAGGGAAAAGAGGCTCCCTAAAGAATGCCTTCCCTTGCTCCCTTCGCCCAGGGCTCTTTCTCCTCCCCCCCTCCCCTCCGTGAGGGGAGGAAATGCCTTGCCCTTTGCCCACCCTCTGACCTAATCCCTCCCTCAATTTGCCTCGATGTGATCGAGGCCAAAGTTCTCATTCCCAGGACCCGGGGTTTTAAAAAGAAACGGCATTTGCGCCGATTTCAAAAGACCCGCGCTAGGGCCATTTAACACGGAACGGGTGTGCAAGCCCCGATTCGCTTGTGTGAGATTCGGGGTGAGTAGAACTTCACGTGATTGAATCGGTTTCAAAACCGATTTTTTTTGTAATGTGAATGGGCCCTCAGTATGTGTGTGGTGTGTGTGTTATGATAATTCAGGGAACAAAAAGAGCCCAGTGTAAAAAAAAGTGTTTGGAAAGCGCGAGGAGAGTTTTTGTGCAACAACCTGGAAACAGATCTGGGGAACTGCAAGAGGATGGTTGCAGACCCACCTCTATTATCACAACTCATGTCACAGGCAGGATAACTCACCAGTAACCAAAATGTGCCACTTTCTATTAAAGCTTCCTTTTTGTAAGTTATGGGAGCATTTGATGGAGAAGCTTCAAGATATAATATTACATAGTGCAATATAAATTGCTTGAAATCACTATCTGGAGGAACCAGAGACGGATTCACCAAGAAGCAAACAATCATGGAGCTTTGAGGAGATGGGAAATAATAAATATTATTTGTATTTCTTATTATCCTCAAGGGAAGAGGGCGGCACAGAAATTCCCATTGCTAAATTTGGAGTGCAGCTCTCTCTTTCACCTTCCTTCACCTGAGACCAGTGAGCTGCCAAAGGGTTCTATCCTGAGCCCAGTTTGCTCTTCAACATCTTATCAGTGACTTGGATGAAAGAATAGAAGGTATGCTTATCAAATTGGTTGACTGACCAAGCTCAAAGAATGCTCAGCAATGGCTACTCTTCTTCATCCTGGAGAGAAGTGACCAGTGAGGTGTCCAGTGGGGTTTTGGTCCTGAAGCAATGCTATTCAACATCTTACAATGACTTGGATAGGCAGCTTATCAAGCCTGGAGATGGCACCAAATTAGGAGGGATAGCTAATATCCCAGAGGATAGGATCAAAATTTAAAGGACCTTAATAAATGAGAAAGCTGGGCCAAAGCTAACAAAATGAATGTCAACAGGGAAATGTAAGGTACTGCACTTAGGGCAGAAAAAGAAATGCACAGATATAGGATGGAGGACACCTGGCTGAATGAAACTACATGTGAAAGGGATTAGGAGACCTAGCAGTCAACAGTGATGCGCAGCTAAAAAGGCCAAAATAATGATGATGATGAATTATATTGTATTGTATCCTGCCTCTTCCGGAGGATTGAGGCAGGTGACAATAGAAATCAAATACAGTATATATAAACAAGTTATCAAATATTTGCTTAGTCCCCCAACCCTCGCCCCTCTCCTCAATTAAAATAAATAAAACTACAAATTAAAACAGAACAAAGTATAACACATTTTAAAATAGCACGGGAGTGGGTACTTTTTTTTGAGCAGTGGTAATCCTATTCTGAGGAGATCAGTCTGAGAAGGCTTGCCGGAAGAGATCCGTCCTAATTGCTTCCTTAAAAGCGTCAAGAGATGGAATATGGCAGATCTCTGGCAGGTCATTCCAAATTTGGGAGCAGCAGCTGAGAAGGTCCTCTGGAAGTCGCAACCAGCCTGGTTTTCTTTGGGTGCAAGAGATTCCTCCCAGAGAATCTCTGGGAAGGTTATATGGGAGGATACGTTCCCTCAAGTAAACTGGGCCCAGCCATGTAGGGTTTAAAGACAACAACCAACACCTTGTACTGTGCCCAGAAGCTATAGGCAGCCACTGTAGAAATTTTAAAATAGTGTTATCTGGTTGAATTTAGATGTTTCCTGCAATCAGTCTGACTACCACATTTTGCACAGTGAAACTTCCCAACCTGGCACAAGGTAGCCCCATGTAGAGCGCATGCAGAAATTGAGACAAGATGTTACTAGCACATGTATCACCATTTCTAGGTCCCTGGCTCCAGGTAGGGTCGCAACTGGCATATCAGACGAAAGCGATATGCATGCACTCCTGGCCATCGCATCTATTAGAGATGTCAGCTGAAGCGACGAGTCCAGGAGAACCCCCAAGCTGCAAACACACTCCTTTAGGGGAAGTGTGACCCCATCCAGAACAACGAATGTAATCTCCATAGACAGATAGGGTTACCTATGATGTGTACCTCCATTTTGTTCGGCTGTTAAGTCTATTTGCCCCTCATCCAGTCCATTACCGCCTTCAGACAGAGTCATTCAGAGGAGAGATGCCACCCTTAGTCACTAAAGCATCTGAGACATGGAGAAACAAATCTGGGGTGTCATCAGGGTACTGATACACCCGCGCCCCCATGTCTCCGGATGATCTCTCCCATGGTGGTTTCAGTAATGTTAAACAGTGTAGGAGACAGAATGGTGCCTGAGGGATGCCCAATTTTAATTCCCTTTTAGAGGAGTAGCTGTCTCCCCAGCATCACCATCGGAATCTGCCTGAAGGTGGGAGCGGAACCATTGGAGCGCAGTGCCCCCCAATGCCTACCCCTCCTCGAGTTCCAGAAGGATACCAGGCGGATGTATCAAAGGCCGCTGAGAGTCCCAAGAGCACCACAGGGCCAACTTCCCCCATCGATACCAGACGGAGATCATCGACTAAGGCGCCATGGCTGTCTCAACTTCGTATCCTGACCTGAAGACAGTTTGAAATGGATTAGATAATCGTTTCATCCCAAACTGCTTGGAGTTTGGTTTGGAACTGCCTCCTCGATCACCTTACCCAGAAAGGAAGAAGGGGACTGGCCTAGTTTTTATTTTTTATCCACGGGGAAGGCTCTCTTTAATAATAATATAATAATAATATGTATTATCTTTCCCGCTTCTCCCTTTGGAGCGGTTTGGCCAGTGCCTCCTTTGGCAAGTACTATAAAGAAAAAGTGCTAGTAGTCATTTGTGACATGACCAATTCATTTTGGCACCTGCGCCTGGCTTGACAATAACAGTACATGTGGAAGGGATTTAGGAGTCCAAGTAGACCACAAGTGGAACCTGAGCCAACACTGCCATGCGGCAGCTAGAAAGGCCAATGCGATTCTAGGCTGCATCAATCAGAGTCTAGTGCTGAAATGTCAAACGGAGCCGGACGTGACGAGTCGCTCGCGGCCGCCACTCACAGACCGTAACTCATAGACGCGGGAGTGGTGCTGCGCATGCGTAAAAGCGGAGGCGTCTCTTTCTGTATCCTCGCGCGCTCTAGTACGTCAGAGCGCGCGCGGCGTAGCTCCGTCGCCTAGCAACGCCGTCTCCCCCCGCACGGTCCTCGGGCCCAGTGAGGCCTAGCGGGGCTGGTGACGCGCCGCCGGGATGATGATGGAGGAGGAGGAGGAGGAGCCGCGGGGGCCGAGGAGAGCCTGGAGGAGACGGAGGCGGGGCGCGCGGCGGAGCCCCGGGAGCGGAAGGGTCCGGGGGCGCGGCGAGCGAGGGGCCGCCAGCGCCGCAGGAGAGGCCCCTCCGCAGCGCATCCGCGTCCCCAACATCAACTCCGACACCCCCAGGAGCGCATCCCGCCAGGCGCCTCCGCAATCGCAGCGCGCCTCGAGCCAAGCGCAGGCAAGCCCTCCGAGCCCCTCTCACAGGCGCCCCTTCGCCCGGGACTACCCTCCTCGTTATCCACCGCACAGAAGGATATTGAGCCCCTTCTCGAGGGACTACACTTCCCTTATCCACTGCCACAGGGCATTCCGAGCCCCTTCTCCAGGGACTAAACTTCCCATTATCCACCGCCACAGAGGCATTTCGAGCCCCTTCTCCAGGGACTACACTTCCCATTACCACCGCCACAGAGGGCATTTCGAGCCCCTTCTCCAGGGACTACACACTTCCCATTATCCACCGCCACAGAGGGCATTTCGAGCCCCTTCTCCAGGGACTACACTTCCTATCCACCGCCACAGAGGGCATATCAAGCCCCCTTCTCGGGGACTACACTTCCATTATCCACCGCCACAGAGGGCAATCAAGCCCCCTTCTCGTGGGACTACACTTCCCATTACCCCACCCAAGGGCATATCGAGCCCCTTCTCCCGGACTACAGATCCCATTATCTGCCAACTCAGCTCTTGAATGACTAGAGTCCCCATCATCCACAAGCAGAACTGCTGGGGGAACACATCTCCGTTATTCGCACAGCAGCCAGGGGACTATACTTCCCATACCACCCACGCAAAGCCTCTGGGGAAACTAGAGGCCCATTGCCTTCCAGCACAGCTGCCTGCTACTACACTCACATGATCCACTGGCACTGCTGCCAGGGACCACAGTCCCCATCATCCTTCTTACGCTGCTGGAGAAGCTAGAGCTCCCATCAGCCACCAGCCCTTGCCCAGGGGGACTGCACTTCCCATTATCCCTCAGAACAGGCTGCCTCCCTGAAGAGAGCAAATTCGTCAATGAACTGGACATGAAACACAGTACTTTGCCAAAAAGGCTTATTCCCGATTCCCTCACTTCCGCCTGGGCCTGACCGTTTTCGCGCGTCGCCATAAAGGCAATTGCGAAACGGTCCCTAGTGCCCCCCTGGATGACCTTCCATTGGGACCAGTGTAACCCTCCCATTTCCCCCTGCGAAAAAGCCCTCTTTCCTTTCTTTTAGGAGGCCTTGGGGAAGACGCTGAAGCGAAGAAGCTGGTGGGAAGAGCGCAGAGCAGAGCCGCAAGCAGACGGAGGAGAGCCGCAGGTGAGGGCCTTTGGGCAGCAGAGGGCACCCGGGCCGATCACGCTTGGGCTTGCTCTGCCATCTTGGGTCGTCTTTTGGCCATAACAGCCGGCCTTCCATAGCCACGGATTCAGTCATCCATGGTTTGGAAATTTTAACAGTATACACTCCTCCTCCATATTTGCAGTTTTTGAATAGGCAGATTTGATTATCATCGATTTGGTTATATGTTCCTCTCTAGGATTATCTAGGTCCTCCAGTGCAACTCTGTGGTCAACTTTAACTACAAGTTGCACTGAAAGACTAGAGATTCCTAGAGAGGACACTCTACTAGGCCTTTGTAGCTCCTCCAGTGCAGTTCTATGGCCAAGTCTGTCAGACGTTGACCATAGAGTTGCCTGGAGGACCTAGAGATTATCCTAGAGAGGTGCCTCTCAACTCAAAACATGGTGTTTTTTGTTTCTTGCGTTTTTTCCATATTCACGGGGGTCTTTGCCCTAACCCTAGCAAATATGGAGGGACAAGTGTGTATACATTCCAAAAAGCAAACCTTGATTTTGCCGTTTTAGTTAAGTGACACTGCCTGTGCCATTGTATTTAATGGACTTGAGCATCCATGGATTTTGGTATCCATGGAGGGGGGTCCTTGAACCGAACCCCAGCGGATACTAAGGGCCCCTGTATGGAGTGTCAATTTGAGTTTGTCCTCTTGAGGCTGTCACGCTGACTGAGAATGGCTATGTCTGGAAATTTAGCCCAGATCACATCCCTCCCGTTATCACTCCACCTGATGGAGCAGGTTTCTCAGTGGAAGCGATTTGGTGTGTTCCAGTTGATGGCGTTGGATGAAGTGGGCTGGATTCCATTTATTCTTAGGACCTTATCCACAACAGACGAATCCCAGGCAGAAACGAGGCTTAAAAAAGAAAAAATCCTGCAAATGCGGTATGTTTTTTCAGACAACATTTCTTTCCAAACAGCAAATAGCAAAATAAAGCAAATGGAAAGTTGGCAAAAATGACACCTTTTTACTTTCAAGAACTCCCAAAGAAAAAGGTGTCGTTTTTGTCGACTTTCCATTCCCTTTTTTCATTATTGCCTTTGGCACAAAATGCATCTGAAGAACATCCCACATTGAGCAGTTTTCTTCTTCGTTTAAAATCCTGTTTCTGCGCAGGATTCATCAGGTTGATAAGGTCCTTAGTGGTCGAAACTAGTCGAGGGATGCCATAAAGGATGCCAAACTGGATGATGCTTTCTGCTCATGTGAATCAGAACCTCACTTGTAGCTGGGACATCTTAGCAGGCCCGGTTGCTTTATTCTTGTTGAAGAAGTTTTATAGTTCATCTATTTATGACAGAGTCATTAAGAGGGGGCTGGCTGCCTCGGGAACTTAATTTTATTTGTGTACAGTTTGAGTACCCTTGTCCAAATGCTTGGAGCCAGAACGCTTTCAGAGTTTGGATTTTTTTGAGGGGGGGATTTTGGATATTTGTAATATACAAAGCGTGCCCGTGTCATACGTGGGCGCACCTTACGCGGTTGAGCATACGCGCTCAGCAGCAGGCCGCACGCAGGGCAGAAAGGCGCGGGCCCATTCAATTAATGGCGCGCGCGCCCTTGTGCCCGCGCGCCGCCATGCCGCCGTGCACGAGCCCCATTGTTTACAAGGGCTTGACAGAGGCGAATTCGCCTTACGCGAGGGGATCCTTGAACGGATCCCTGCGTAAGGCGAGGACACTGTACATCTTAGATGACTGAAGTCTAAACAAGGAATTCATTTATGTGTCTATATATGTGATACAGAACCAGTGTGGTGTGAGCAGAGACTAGGAACTCTGGAGATCAGGCCATAGAAACCCACTGGGTGACATTGGTTGAGTCATAACCCTCTCAGCCTGAGAAAACCCCTTGATAATTTGCGTTAGGTTGACATAAGTAGGAAACAACTTGAAGGTACAACAACAACATATACACATAGCCTGAAGGTAATTTATATAATATTTTAATAATTGTTATAGAAAAACAAAGTTTGTGTACAGTGAACCACAGAGCACAAGGTGTCACTGTCTCAGCACCCATAAAAATGTTTGGATTTTGGAACATGTGGATTTTCAGATTTTCAGATAAGGGATAGTCACCTGTACTGCTTCTCCGCGTATATTATGCTTGAAGTGGTTCACAACAAAAAATGACCCAAAAAAACCAGACACCAGTACCTTTAAAATTGGAAGTAAGCCACCCCAATTTAAAGTTATTGCGTGGTCCAGAAAATACAACATCTTTAAAAATGTGTGTCCTAAGCTAAAGCGATGGGCAATTTCAACACTTTTCTGGTCTGCCTCTGCCCATCAGAGATTGGCCAAGCTGTTGCTGGATGGCACAGAGCTAGTGACCAACAGCCAGGTGGCAGCTGATGCTCGGGAGGCACATCGGAGGTCAGAGGAGGAGAACTGACGCGGCAGAGGTGAGCACAAGGCCACACACATCCCTCAGATTTGTGCAGTTTGTACGCAGGAAGTGTGCAAATGAAAAGCCAAACCTAGCACACTACCATGGGCTTATTGATCACTTGATTAGATTTTCACTTGTAGCATGGAGTGAGAAATCCCCCCGCCTCCCAGTTTTAATGATACTTTCCACATCCCAGCCAAAAGGGCAGTTTTATCGTCTATATATTTGGGGTTTTTTTTTAAAAGAAAATGGTGTGTGTGTGTGTGTGTGGTGGTGTGTATTTATTTGTATTTATTTAAAAAACATCCCTGGAATAGCTCAGATTGTAATCTTAATAATTCCCCCATATCCTGGCATTTAGGCTGAGTTCTGTAACTCAGAACAGTACTGACTAAGCAGCTTGTTTCCCAAGTCCCTTTTACCTAGAGATTCTGCAGCATGAACATACGCTGGACATATGTAGCGTGTGATCCGTCTTTTTGTGTCAGTGCTTTGGTCCACAAAGTTTAATCAAAATGTGACAGAGTATTGAATACTAGTATACATTCTTCTTCTACAGATCATTCATGTATGGCTGTTTTCCAGAAAGCAAGTTCTCACAGGAGACCCACCTTCTGGGTTTTTAACTGCCCGGTAAAAATAGTGCTGCGGGAGGTGCTTGTTAGATGTGCATTTCCCTTTTGGCTGAAAAAGCACTGCTGTTCAAATGGGAAGCTGGAGAGTGGCAGATAGTACAAGGATGGAGTACAGGTTCATGGGCAGAGGGGAACTTTGTGACCCATTTTTGGATCTCCAAGAATCACATTTATATGTTTTAACCCCAGGGCGGTCATTGGACTGTCAGCTATGAGGATGGCTTTCAGAAATACAGACCATGTGGCACGCAGGAACTCATTTTAGAAAGATTGGAGGTATAAGCTTGCAATTTGCACCAAAGTAAAAGCCAGGGAGGGGGACCAGGGGAACAGCTAGGAAAGGATCCTTGATGAAATTGGTCTGCCATAGGAGGTGTGGAGGGAGTGGGGGCCATTTTTTGCTTCCCTGGACCACCACAGGCAGGCTGCGCCACTGTGCCTGACACAACCAGAAGTGATGTTGCAGCAGGGAACAGAATCTTAGATTTGGTAGGGACCAAGTACAACCCCCTGCCATGAAAGAATACACAACTAAAGTGCTCCTGAGAGATGCCCATCCAACCTCTGTGCAAAGACCCACTCCCCAAAGATGGAGCCCATCCCCCTCTGAGGCAGTCTATTCCACTGCAAGCAGCTCTTACATTCAAGAACTTCAAATAATAATAATAAAATAATAAAAATAAACTTTTATTTCTACCTCCCCCGCTTTTTGTAAAAACAATCAAAGCAGCTTACAATAGTTAAAAGAATACACCATATATACAAAATATTTCTATAATCTGGATCTGTTGGTTTGTATTCCAGTTTCTGGAGCAGCAGAAAACAGGTTTGTTCCATCTTACATGTAAATCCCTTCAATATATTTAAAGATGGCGTTCATATCACCTCTTAACCTTCTTTTCTCCAGGCTAAACATCCCCAGCTCCCTAAGTCGTTCCTCATAGGGCATGGTTTCCAGACCATTCACCATTTTTGTCGCCCTCCTTTGGACACGCTCCAGTTTCTCAATGTCCTTTCTGAATTGTGGTGCCCAGAACTGGACACAATATTCTAGGTGGGGCCTGACCAGAGCATTATACAGTGGCACTATTACTTCTCTTGATCTAGACACTATACTTCTAGTTAAGAGGTAACATGATAGCCCTGTTTAGGTATTTGAAGGAGTGTCACATTGAGGATGGAGCAAGCTTGTTTCTGCTGCTCCAGAGAACAGGACCGGAACAATGGATGCAAGCTCCAGGAAAAGAAATTCCACCTAAACCTGACTATCACAAGACTCCCTCTAAACTTCGGCACAAGCAGCTTTGAAAGATCCTCTTGGCCCTAAAGGCACCAGATCCATTCCAATCTTGGAAGCTAATTAGGGTCACCCCAAGTTAGTGCTTGGATCGGAGACCACCAACAAATGCTCTGGGTTCTGGAATCATAGAATAATAGAATCATAGAATCATAGAGTTGGAAGAGACCGCAAGGGCCATCCAGTCCAACCCCATTCTGCCATGCAGGAAATCCAGATCCAGGAAGGAGCTGGCAAAACCACCACTGAGGATTCCTTGCCTAGGGAAATCCTAAGAAATTCATACACTGATGGGTGACATGAAGGCACATGCATACACATAACTAAACATGCCTAAGGTACCAGATCCTGTCTGATCTTGGAAGCTAAGCAGTGTCAGCCATGGTTAGTCCTTGGATGGGAGACCACCAATGAATATCAGGTACTGTTAAGAGGAGATATGATAGCCCTGTTTAAGTATTTGAAGGGATGTCACATTGAGGATAGAGCAAACTTGTTTTCTGCTACTCCAGAGAATAGGGCCCAGAGCAGTGGATGCAAGCTCCAGGAAAAGAGATTCCACCTAAACCTTAGAAGGAATATTGTGATAGTAAGAGCTGTCCAACAATGGACAACACTGTCTTTGAGGATGGTGGAGTCTCCTTCTTTGGAGCCTGTTTTTAAAGAGAGGCTGGATGGCCATCTGTCCCAGGGAGGGCTTTGACAGGGTCTTCCTGCATGGCAGAAAGGGGGTCAGAATGGCTGGCCCTTTGGGGTCTGTTCCAGCTCTAGGATTTTATGATTCTGTGAAACACTTCAGAGTCCTATGCAGGCACGGAGCAATATAATAACAAAAACCATACTGATATTGCAAAATTGTGCAATAATACGGAGGGAGCTTGGAAAGGCCTGATAAGTGTTTACACTAATTTCCGCCTGTCTTGGACAGCAGATGTATTTAAAATATTTTCAGCCTGGCTGTGAGTCAGACTTTTAAGGAGTCTAACAGAGAATCATAATAAGCGCAGTGAAAGCCATCCATAAAAAATGAAAATAAATACTAAGATATTGCAGCAAGCGGAATAAAACTGCAGTAAAAATAAATGGCAGTAAGTGGAGCAGAGATAAAACGGTGATATAAAACCCGTTGTCCGAGAAAAGACCCAGGAGAAAAGTAAAGTCGGGACTTGGCAGCTAGAAAACCCACACCTCAAGGCAGCTGGTTATATATTTGTTTCCAGATCTGTTCATCAGCTCCGCTTCATACTCTTCAGAGTTATTGCAGTTTATTGTTTAAATTGGGTGGTATTCCATTTTTAATAGGAAATCTTTATAAAGAGAGATGCTCGGACCCTTGGTTTTGCTATCGGCCACCCATGGGTGCCTCTTTTCTCTCTTTTCACTCATGCAATGTACATTTTGTAAATATATGGGTTTTTAAAAAATCTGTTGTAAGCTGCTTTGAGTTCAGAACTGGGAAAACGCCAGAATATAAATATAAATATGTATATCAATGCTTTGAGTTCCAAACTGGGGAAATGGCAGAATTCAAATTCTATATAAATTCAGAACATAAATTTACAAGCTGAGTCTCCATTATCCGAAATGCTTGGGACCAGAAGTGTTTTAGATTTTAGATTTTTTGGGAATATTTGCATAATGTGATATAGAATCATACAATCATAGAGTTGGAAGAGACCGCAAAGGCCATCCAGTCCAACCCCATTCTGCCATGCAGGAAATCCAAACCAAAGCATCCCCAACAGATGGCCATCCAGCCTCTGCTTAAAGACCTCCAAAGAAAGAGACTCCACTACACTCCGAGGAAGGAGTGTGTTCCATTGTCAAACAGCCCTCACTGTCAGGAAGTTCCTCCTAATGTTGAGCTGGAATCTCTTTCCCTGGAGCTTCCATCCATTGCTCCAGTTCTGTTCTCTGGAGCAGCAGAAAACAAGCTTGCTCCCTCCTCAATATGACATCCTTTCAAATATTTAAACAGGGCTATCATATCACCTCTTAACCTTCTCTTCTCCAGGCTAAACATCCCCAGCTCCCTGAGTCGTTCCTCATAGGGCAAAGTTTCCAGACCGTTCACCATTTTAGTCGCTGACTCGCCCTCCTTTGGACACGCTCCAGTTTCTCAATGTCCTTTTTGAATTGTGGTGCCCAGAATTGGACACAATATTCCAGGTGGGGCCTGACCAGAGCAGAATACAATGACACAATTACTTCTCTTGATCTAGACACTATACTTTTATTGAGGCAGCCTAAAATTGCATTGGCCTTTTTAGCTGCCGCATCACACTGTTGACTCATGTTCAACTTATTGTCTACTTGGACTCCTAGATCCCTTTCACATGTACTTTCATTCAGCCATGTGTCCCCCATCCTATATCTGTGCATTTCATTTTTCCGCCCTAAGTGCAGTACCTTACATTTCTCCGTGTTGAATTTCATTTTGTTAGCTTTGGCCCAGCTTTCTAGTCTATTCAGGTCATTTTGAACATTGATCCTGTCCTCTGGAGTATTAGCTATTTCTCCTAATTTGGTGTCATCTGCAAATTTGATAAGTACACTGGTACCCCGGGATACGAATGCGCCGCGTTACGAAATTTCCGGGTTACGAAAAAATCCATTAAAAATAATTGTTCCGGGTTACGAAGGTTATTTCGGGTTACGAAATTTTTTTTGGTGCTTTTCGGCGCTTTTTCGCACCAAATCGCGGCTTTCGCTATTAGCGCCTATGGGGCTTCGGCTTGCGAATGCTTTTCGGGTTACGAATGGCACCGCGGAACGAATTAAATTCGTAACCCGGGGGAGCCCTGTATTCCCCAAATTTTGTCCTCCAAGTCATTGATAAAGATGTTGAATAGCATTGGCCCCAGGACAGAGCCCTGTGGGACCCCACTGCTCTCCAGGATGAAAAAGAGCCATTGTTGAGCCCCCTTTGCGTTTGGCCGGTCAACCAGTTACAAATCCATGTAACAGTTACCTTGTCTAGTCCACATTTTACAAGCTTCTTTGCAAGAATGTCATGGGAAACCTTGTCAAAGGCCTTACTGAAATCAAGATCAGATTTGTCTGGCATGACTTGTTTCTCTGAAACCCATGTTGACTTTTTGTGATGATGGCATTGCCTTCTAGATGTTCACAGACTCTCTGTTTAATGATCTGCTCCAGAATCTTTCCTAGTACTGATGTCAGACTAACTGGACGATAATTGTTGGGATCCTCTTTTTTCCCCTTTTTGAAGATGGGGACAACGTTTGCCCTTCTCCAGTCGGCTGGGATTTCTCCTGTTTTCCAGGAGTTTTCTAATATGCTTGCCAATGGCTCCGATATGACATTTGCCAGTTCCTTTAGTACCCTTGGATGTAGTTCATCTGGTCCTGGAGACTTAAATTCATTTAGATTAAAGGAAATAGAACCTAAATCTAAACATGACATTCATGTATGTTTTGGTATCTGCTGGGATTTGGTTCCAGGACATTTAACTCCCATGGCTCGGTGCTATGGATGTCTAGGATTTGGAGTTTGGTGAGATATTTAGCCTTCTCTCTCAGAGAGCTCTGGTGCCACAACAAACTACAAATCCCAGGATTCTGTCGCATGGAGCCAAAGCAGTTAAAGTGCTGTCGAACTGCTTTATTCTTGCAGTCCAGGTGCAGCCTAAACCAGCAGTGTTGCAAATCGGAATGAAATCCACTTGCCGTTCAGTTCTTCAACTCAGTAGCTGCTGAGAGAGAGAGCCGGGAAAAAGAAAGAAATGCAGCTTTTGCCTGATCTCTTAATGGGCTATCATTACCTTCCCCATTTAAGAGAACTTTCTCTTGTCCAATTTAATCTCTCCACCAAATGAATCCTTCCAAGGCTCCGGAGATTAACGGTCCAGCAGCTCAGGAGCATCTTATCTTCTTTTTTATCCAAAGGATCAGAGGCCCTTGAAGTGGCTGCCATAATGCCTTAATTTAGAGGAAACTAAGGTTGATCTGGTATCTTTGGGTTCATGAAGTCATGTAGCGTTTGGGTAATGTCAGGTTGGAAAGAAAACTCCTAAATTATCCGGTTCCCTGGTTGGGTTTTCAGTGAACAATGAGTTCCCACTCCATAAAGCTCTCAAAACCATTTCAGGGGCCTCATTAAAAACATCTGCTCTGCACTGAAATCTAGGAAGCAGTCTCTTATCTTGAGAAACAGACCCTTGAGGGGCTCAGTGTAGCTCAATATGGCCAACCCTGACGAGCACGAAGAGCTCTTGATACCAGACCTTGAACCTGGGGCATCCTACATAGGGATGTGGGGAACTGCCTTCCATTGAGTCAGTTTGTCTCCCTTGTAGAGCCAACGCTGATCGGCAGCCGTGGCTCTCTCCAGGATTCAGAAGAGGAGCCTTTACCCAGCCCTGCCCAGAGATCTCTGCTCTTCCATCCTGGGGGTCTCCCATCCCAGTAACAAACCAGGCCCAACCCTGCTTAGCTTCCAAAATTAGAAGAGACTATGCAACAGGGTCATGATTCTTCATTAATTAAGGAAGCAACAAGTAATTTCAGCAATTTCCTTCTCACTTCAGGAAAATTTAGAAAAGCCTTATGCCAAGAGATCTTGTAGCACCTTTCAGACTAACCAAACCAGAAAGAAGTTGCAGCATGGAGCAATCTGGTGCCCAGGAAGGACTTTTATCATCAGACTGTATGAATAGTAAAATTGAAGGCTTTCATGGTCGGCATCCATAGCTTTTTCTGGGTTTAGGGCTATGTGGTCTGCTAGAAGAGTTATATTGTCCTGAGGTTTCGCCAGCATCTTGGCGGCAGCCACAGATGCTGGCGAAACATCAGGAATAAACTCTTCTAGAACATGGCCACATACCTGAAAAACCCACACAGAAACTATGTATGAATAGTCATAGAATGCAAAACTGTGGGATGGTGCGGAGGTGGCCAAGTTCAGTTTTAACAACCAGTCATTGGGGGACAAAGGCAGGACAGATATGTTGGCCTGAGTTCAGAGAGTGGAGACACCATAGGAATAGTTAAGGGATTTTTGGACGTGGCATGTACAGCTGGGAGCCAGCAAGGAGATATGGGGGGGGGGGGAAAAAAGGGGGGGGGTGATGTAGTTTTTGAAGCCTATTTGCAATTTGGGTCGTTTTCTCCCCCAAATCCCGCATGCGACTGTAGAATACTGCATTAGGTAACTTTAATATACAGAGCTTATTAGCAGGGACAAACACTAAGAAACACTGTTATTTATTTGGATAGATGCATAACAGGACACTGGCAAGAAGGGCCCATAGACACGGGCGGATGATGCGCATCAGTACTTCCTAGATAAGGTCCCTGGTGCACAAAAGGACCAGTGTGCATCCGTCACTTTGCTAGTTTCCCGCTTAGTAATGTAACAACAACATCCAAAGCATGGTGCTTTAACAGTACAGAATAAACATGTTAGTAACTATTCTATATTCTAAAGTACTAAAATACAAAGGAACTAAAACACAGGGACAATGCAGAGTACAGACAATCAAATATACAAAGATATAAACCAGGGGTAGGCAATGCCGGGTGCGCGGAGCCTGGGACCCGGAAGTCTGCCGATGCCCCGGCCGGGGAAGTTGAGCCAGGGTGCAAGTCATGTGCAGCCGCGCCATGGAAATGCAAATAATGCCAGCAATTCACTCAAAAAATCTAGATAAACCATTACGCTGGTGGAATGACCTAGGTTGTGCTGGGGACCTAGAGATCCTCTCAGGCATACTATATAGTCTATACAGTGGACCCTCCAGATCGCTGGGTTGGGGGCACAGCACCCCCATGAAAATGGAAAAATCCCAAATAAAAAACAGTATTTTTTAAAATCTGCGAGAATACCTCTCTAGGAATCTCTAGGTCCTCCAGGGCAATTCTCTGGTCAAGATCTGCCAGACGTGACCATGAAATTGCACTGAAGGACCACAAATGGCTAGAGAAGTGTTCCTTCTGGTGGAATCTCTAGGTCCTCCACATGACTATAAATGTTAATCATAATAACAATAATAATGACTTTTGGGAGAAGTTAACAATAGCATCACAATGGAGGACCTGAGGGTTCTAGAAAGAACATATTAATCAAATCCACAAAAGTCAGATCCCAGAACTGTGGAGCGATCAACTTTTGCAAGAAGCATATCAGAGAATTGCACTGGAGGATTCCAAAAATGCATAGAGAGAACGGTTTTTTTCAGACATGGGTAAGTAAAAACTGTGGGTATCGGTCCTGAGATACTGGGGTATTGTACTAAACAAACATGTCTCTTGAATTTTTGGGGGTGGGATGTTTTCTAATATCTTTCCATCCCTATTCGGCAAGTCTTTCTTAAGGAACCCTCATCGGTTCGTGTTGAGTCGGTTGTGTTTCTTGTTCTGACTCTAGGGCTCCCGGGAAAGAGGACCTTCTGGACCACGTGGGCCGCCAAGGGGACCAAGGGCGCATCGCCCACGGGGCATGCCAGGGCCTCGTGCATCACAGGTAAGTTTGGCTGAGAAAGATGTGTGGATCTCAATATGAACCTCGCTTCCAGGGAATTTGTACAATATTTGTACTTGTCACAAATCAGCATAAAGCCCAATGGATTCTGTTGAACCTTCATACTCAACCTTGCCTTTCAAGAGGTCAAGGGGGCTGCTACTTTCATCTTCTTTCTGGAATTAGTTAGCACTATTCAGGACCAGGGAAGTTACTTCGGGGATAAATTCCCAGAATTCAGGAAGATAGTCCAAAAAAGTAACTTCCCCAGGTTCTGATCTTTAATACACTCTCAAACATGTCCTCCCTCCTCCTCCTCATCCTTTCTCCGCAGATGAGGGATATTCTGGCTGGGGGCATTCTGAGAGCTGAAGTCTAGCAAGTTACTTTTACATTTCTGGTCTTTGGTAACCTATGAAACATGCCTCTCTCTTTCTTTACTTTCTGCCCCTAAAAAAATCAGTGGTGTAAGCAGCAGCCCAGCAGCCTGTCTTGGGAACTGCAGTGAAAGCACGCACTTCTTCTCCGGCACCGTGCGCCACCATGAGCATAAGCCCCTTACTTCAATGGGGCTCAAGCATACATGTTTTTTTGTTTACGCAGGGGGGGGGGCGTCCCGAAACAGATCCCCCACGTAAAACAAGGGCACACTGTGTGTGTGTGTGTGTGTGTGTGTGTGTGTAATAAATTGATAGAAATTTGATTCTTGGTTTTGCAACTACTTGTCTCATGATTTAATATATTTATTTATTTATTTTTAATTTATTGTATCCCGCTCTTTTCCCAGGACTGGGGCTCGGAGCGGCTTCACGCATTAAAAACAGTACAATAAAACATAAAATGGGTTGCAAAATCAGTGAATCGAATTTTCTATCAATTCTAATTTTTGAAAAACCATGCACCTATAGGTCACCCCAGAAGCACAAAGGCAGCACGGGGGGTGGGGGCTGGATCTACCAAAAACGAGGAGGGTATGGTAAAACACCCCTCGGCCATTAGTCCCCTCCAGAAGGATGCAATTCAGATCCGTCATTCCCACTTGTTGAACACGCTCCAGAATTAATCTTTTCAAAGGAACAGCTAGGAAACTAGTGTCGGAAAAACTGGGTTTTTCTTTGCGTTTTGCCTCGCTTCATCATGACACCAATCAATCAACGTAGGATCAGAACTGGTTTCAAATGGGAACGACGGTCATATAACCCGATCAGCAATTTGCTTCAAATCCTAGTGGGAATGTGGCCCTTCTGTAACACTCCAAAACCATGAGCAGACCTGCTAGGTTGCGTAATACCAAGGGCATGGCTTCTTTTGCTCTTGCATGATGATTTTTTAAAAAACCTCTTTGCCTGATTAAAAAACTAGAGATGGTCCAAAAGTGTCTCGGGGGGCATTCTCCTTTTCATTCTTTTTCCTTCTCCTCATGCTTTGGCTGCAACAAGCAATTTGATAAGTGACCGGTCCAAGATTCAAGTCATACGGAATTTGATTTCGGTCCACCAGCCAACTAATTCCCTTTAAACCACAAAGCCAATAAACACACATGTTTCCTGGGTTTGTGTGTGTGTGTATTTGCGGTGGCAGGCATCCATGAACCACTTCAGTGGGATCTCTGGCTGGTTGCTGGTGTTCAGGGGGTCGATGGATTGATCTCATCAAATCCAAGAAACGCTTGCAAACCTGATCAGGCAGTCCAACCAAGACATCCAACTCCCGAAGGAGAAAGCTGCATAAATAAAGAAGCTTTGTTATTTTAAGGTTAATAGAGGGTGCATCTTATATAGGAAGATGCACTTTGATGCAGTACTCCAGCCTGTGAAATCCTGGGATTTGTAGCTTTACAAGGTCTTAGCTCTCTGCGAAGGCTGGCTGGTGCCTCAGCAAACTACAGAATCCCAGGATTCTGTAGGAAGGAGCCATAGCAGCTAAAACAGTGTCAAACTGCATTATTTCTATTATTGTTTTTGTAGGTTTGTAGTTTGATGAGGCACCAACACTTTTTGGCAGAGATGGATAAACTTTGTAAGACACAAATCCTAGGAATCCATAGGATGGGCTACAGCCCTTAAAGTGGTGGCAGACTACATTAGTTCTACACGATAGATGCACACTGGACTTAGGACCAGCAGTTACAGTTAAACCCACATATCCACGGGGATATGTTACCACGACTTACAATGGCGAGCAAAAATCTTGGATAATGACGAACCCTATATTTCTGTCGCCGGAAGTTGACCATAGAGTATTGCTGGAGGATCTCCAGATGACTGTAGAGGAGTCTCTTTAGGTATCTGAGGTCCCTAGCGCAACTCTATGTCAACCGCTGCCAAAGGTTGATCATGGAGAGGACCTCCAGATGCCTATAGATGGGTCACTCTAGGCATCAGGAGATCCTCTAGCACAACTCTCGCGGTCAACACTCCAGAGGTTCACACAGTCTTGCTGGAAGACTTCCAGATGGCCTATAGAGTGGTCTCTTAGGCATCTGAAGGTCCTCTAGCGCAACCTGTGGTCACCCTTCTGCCAGGGACTGAACAAATAGATGTTTTGGAGGACCTCCATGCCAAGAGAGCCCTTTTCCCCAGATACAACAGCAAATGAAACCTTACCTGACCCATAGATATAGGACTTGACCTATAATCAGTGCCCTCTCGCTAGTGGGAGAAACGAACAGATCACCGTCACAGATCTATCTTTGGCCTTCCAGTACAAAAACACCTGATGTTTTTTTTGGACATTGGATTTGGGCCTTTGGCACTTATTCTTTTCTTTCTCTTTTTTTACACCATTTATTGTGTGGTCAAGACCATCAATAACTGAGACATCTATCGTAAAAACCATAACATTATACAATACAAAACAAACAGAGAAACAAGCATTTAAAAAACCAATAAAAGAGTATAATAAAAGAGGAAAAGAAAGGGGGAAACCCTCCAATGTACTCTATGTGGTCTGAACAATATTTTTTAATGATCTTCAACAGAGAAAGAAGCTTTGCAACAATTCCTGTTGCGTGTTTTTAACATCCAATTAGAAGAGCGCCGGGAATTGCTGAAGACAGTATTTCTAGGCAGCATCTGCACTGCAGAAATAAGGCAGTTTCACGCTCATTCACTGCCATCATGATTGGAATCCTGGGATTTGTAGTTTTGTGAGCTATTTTAGCCTTCGTCTGTCGGAGAGCTCTGGGCACAACCAAACTACAAAGCCTGAGGACCCAGGCAATGAGCAGGGCAGTTAAAGCAGTGTCAAACTGCATTATTTCTGTAGTCCAGATGCAATCTACCTACCTACCTACTGTTGAGTGATTGTAACTGGCTGAAAGATCAATCCCAAAGCAACTCACAATTTTCCTTAAGCCGCCCCAGACCTACCGGAAGAGATCAACGGCTGATGCGCTATCTGAATGTAAACCCGCTTAAAAACTTGTCCAGATTATTTTTAAACTGTGAATTTTAAATATTGAGGTTTAGATGTGGATTGGTTTTATCAGTGTACATTTGTTTGTTCTTTTAAACTGATGGCTGTTTGAATAATTTTTTCCACTGATGTTTGTCCTTTTATGTTGTTGTCCCCCGCCTCGATGCATGGGGCAAGTGGGTACAATTACATAATGAAATGATAATGAAATAATAATATTGTTTATATCATTCATTTCCATAACTATTACAAACAAAAGCGCAGAAAACATGGAGTCCGGTATTTTTTTTGTAAGGATTCTTTGAAGTGATCTCCAGCACAAGGATAGCTCCTTCAAAGTTCACACTAAAACCCGAGCAGATAACTGCTTGCCCTACCATGGACATCCAGGAGCTAAAGGGCAAAGACTAGCTTGGCATTGGGAAAAGTTTCAAAAGGGGTGGTGTTTTGAGGTATCTGTGCCTTCCCTTTCCTAAGCCTGGGAAAAGGGCGACCATCTGGTTCGGCTCATTCCCAGCTGTAAGCCCCGAGCCCAGCATAATATTTCCGATAGGCCCCCAACGGAGCCATTAGGACCTGCAACAGCTGAAAGTTTCATCGGAGGTGTGGTGTGTGGTGTGTGATAGGTTTGCATTCATGCCCTGGTTCCTCCCATATCTTTATATAGAGCACCTCCCTGGAATGCAATTTCTAACTGGTAAAAAAAATAATCGCTTGGAAGGTTAAAAACCCAAGAGGGCAAAGAGTACTGAGGACATGAGAGGCAGCGTTGCAGGGGCTGATGAAAAATGTGGATGCTGTTGAGGTACAGGGATTTGAAGCGGGAGACACAGTTCTCTGGATTGGGACGCTGCCCGGAGGAAGAAAATACACTAGGAGTCTGCTGCGTACCTTCTAACATTCCCCCAGATGAAAGCCAGGACGCAGGTGGCCAAGGGACTCAGAGTTTATTCAGGATGGCAAAAGTTATGAATGAGAGGAACACAAAAGAAGGAGAGTTGCAGCAGTTTGCGTAGGATTTGGTGGTTTCCAAACCCTTCACCTTTTGGTGCCCTCCTCGGATGTGCTCCAGCTTCTCCGTATCCCTCATGAGTGTGATGTCCACAACTTGACCCAGTAGTGCAGGGAGGGCCTGACCAAAGCAAAAACAGTGGTACTATACATCCTGTTGAGCTAAAGTCTACACTCCTATCGTGCAGCCTAGGATTGATTGGCTTTTTTGGTTGCATCGGAAGGAACATAAAGAAGCAAACCAGTGGAGAAATGAAAATGTACCGTGAAAATTCCCAGATTTGAACAGGGCATCTGGGACTGAAGTCTCCATCCAATGTGCCCATTGCCTCCGCTCGGCTGGGAAAAGCCCAGCGCGGCCAAGATGGGAACATTCCCTTGTTAGCCTTAAAGTTGATCCTGGCCTCTTGGCATACCCGTCTGCTGTGGCCTTGACTGTGCCAGCAGTCTGGAGGGCTCTTTCATTTCCAGAAATTTTAATCTCTCTCTCCATCCCCCGGAGGGCAGATTAGCGGAGAGCAGACAGAGAAGCACTTCTTTCCAACATGCCCAGCGAAGGCCAACAACCACAAATACGAGGATGCGTCTTGTTCAAAGCGTTTTGGTTTTCACATCGCTTCAAATTCCATGCAGAAAAGAGCGCCGTATGATCCAACTAACACTCGAGACAGGATGTGAGATATCCACTAATTCCCAGTTTTTCCTGCAAGAAACTGAAGTAAGATAATGAATCCCCTTCCCCATTTCTCACACACAATGTCATGGCCGCACAGATAATTTAAATCATGTTCTCTAAAATCAACTCAGCTTCGACTTGGAAGACGCCTGAAGTAGGAGACTTTCAAGGACTCTCTTTCTCAGCAGCTCGGCTCAGGTCTTGCAGACTCAGGGCTAGGATGGAAGAATATCATTATTATTCATTCTTTGTTGAAAAACAGTTTCCCAACGTCAGAAAATCCCCATTCGAGGAATAAAATAGCCCGGAGAATCTTGAATAAGTTTTCCTCCAGGTATTAAACATCCGAAGTAGAGAATTATACTGCAAATAAAAACATATGGTTTTTTCATGGTAGCTATTATTGTTGTTGTGTGTGTTTTTTACAGAATAAAGTTCCGGTGCAAACACCCCATCCTTTTCTTTCCTGGGCAGAAAAGTTTTTCTTTGGCAGGAAACATTTTGCTGTCCAGAAAACAAGATTTTTTGTTCAACTGCTTTGCAACATTGGGGGAGTTTGAACGGGGGAATTACTGTGGGAGAATTCATTCCCTTATCTCTTTGGCATGTGCGTTGGCTGGAGACTCTTGCATGGCAGGGTTGGAGAATGGCCCTTAGGGACCGTCCCAGCTTTAAGATTCTGTGATCTGAAAACAGTCCAGCAGCTGGAGGAGGAAGCTTTAGCAGTTTTTCAAGGAGACAAAGTAAGGTGTCTGGAGACAAATGCGGTTACTTAAATACTCCCCCATCCTGAAGATTTAATGCAGGAAGTTGGGTTTGGTTTCTAAGCAGGAACTGTGTCTGGTTCTGGAGAAACTGGCAACATAAATCAAGACGGGGCTAGTGTTTTGGGGGGGAAAACTTGACTTCTGAGAAGAAACAGCTGTGCTGTCAATGTCTTGCAGCATACATCAGCTCTGGATTTCAGCAGTCCAAACTTTCAAGGAGCCGCCCAAGGATCTGAACCGGTAGTTTTTTTGTGGGTTTTTCAGTCTAGTGACTATGTTTAGAAGAGTTTATTCCTGACATTTCGCCTGGTCTGGGGGCTGGCAGGTTCAGAACTGAACCTTTGTGGACAGGCTTTAGCACCTTGAGAGAGAGAAAGAGCTCCTTTACAGTTAGGAAAACTCAGTATACATTAACTGTGGGTTCCACTGTCCCAAGAGTGAGATCACTTCCCAGCGAGGGTCCAGATAGCAGAGGAGACTGAGCAAGGAGAGCACCCCAAATTGTATTCAAGGGGGAAATTTATTTAGCTCAGTAGGAGCAGCTATGTGCCAGGGCAACCTAGCCGGGACTTTTAGCTTGTGTTATCATCTCCCGAATCCAAGAACCCAGGGGCAGTTTCCAAATTAGTTTAGTTTATTATAAAAGGGGAATCAACACACATCAAACAGTCTTCTTTCTCTCCTTCTCTCTCTCCCACACACATCTCAAGAACTAAGTTATAAAAGTGTGTAGGAGGAAAGGCTGGAAGTAGAAAGAGACTCGGTAGCTTGCTGTGTGGCACAGACGCAGTACTGAGGGGCCAGCTTGAATCGGACAGAATTCGGTCAGATTGCAAGCAGACCAATGGAAATGGACCAACTTGACTCAGGCAGCTGGACTTGATGTTCCAGAAATCCCAGAAACAATGGAAGCCCCACC
>NC_056522.1:2624797-2628213 GCF_019175285.1 Sceloporus undulatus | reverse complement strand
GCTTACTTGCTGTTCACCGCTATGATCTTTGGAATAGCGGTATATAAATAAATAAAAAAAATTGAATTTTGATCCTGTCCTCTGGGGTATTTGCTACTCCTCCTAATTTGGTGTCATCTGCAAATTTGATAACCATGCCCCCTATTCTTTCATCTAAATCATTGCTAATGATGTCTAGAACATCCTGTCTGAAATGTTTCCATCCTGAATGTTCTGTCCTGGGTTTTTCCATCTTGAGCATCCCATCCTTAATGTTTCCATCCTCTCTTCCCATCCCAGGCTCCTCCCTTTAAAATTTGTACGGATCTCCATCCATGATCCTGAAAAGCATCTCATCAAAATCAAGCTGATCAATGGCCGCACATATTACCTTCAGCTTCACGCACCCACAGAGGAGGAGGAAGCCCAGTTTGATCGCTGGCTGTCACTGGTCTACCTTCTCCATCACCCACCGGCCTGCTATCTGCAACCTAAGCCCATGTCTTGCACCATCATAGACAACCTAAGCATTGAGCTCATCCCAAGTGAGGAAGAAGATGTGAGTACAAAGATGGCTTTATGGGGTTTGTTTTGTAGCAGCCCGTTTTGTGCCAGGGTTGGGAGATGGAGAGGAGATAGGGACAGCAGGCGTGGGGAGTCTGAAAAACCACCACGGCTTCGATTTGCATCCAAAATTACTCAAAGTCCTGGGTTCAGATCCCAGGAGCTGAAGTACTTAGCACAGATCTCAGGTAGGTACACAGCTGTCCGTGGCTGAACTCTTGAAAAGATAGAGCCTGCTAACCTGAGCAGATGAGGTGAGCATGGAGGTGGACATATGGCATGCCCCACACAACATAACATTTTTGGACTATAACTCCCAGATTCCCCTGGCCAGTATGAGGATTCTAGGAAGTGGAGTCCAAAGGTAAAGTTTCCTGTGTTCTGAGTAGCTTAATGTCACATGATTGTGGAAATGAATTGCATTAGAGTCAAGTGAACAATGCAGCGTGAACCAAGTCCAAAATCCATACCTGAGAAACACCACAGTTGAGTTAAAGTGCAATTCCACAGTGATGTGCAAGCTTTTGCGTTCTCCAGAACTCTTCATTAGATGTGTGTGTGTGTGTGTGTGTGTGTGGAGACAGGTTGCAAGGGAAAGGAAAGCATGGAAGCCCCAGAATTTGGCTAGATGTTTTACTCGTAAGGTTTACAATTAAATTAAGTCTCTGGTAGGTGCAGGTTTTACATGACACATACAACCATATGGGCTTTTTTTCCACGGTGGTTTTGCTCAGTATGTTCATGCTTACATATAGGCCTCTACAGAGTCAGAAATGGAAAAGGCATAAGTTCCCCAATAACTTCCCACTGAGTTACTGGTTAAGGGGGGTTACAATCAGGAGGTGATGGCAGCATAGCTAGATGATCTTCAAGGGTACCATCTACTTGAGAGTAGGAGCATAAGAAAGCTAATTACACCTCTCCTGAAGATCTCAGTCTTTCAGATACGCTGGAAGTTGTATAATTGGAAACTACGCTTGAGCACATTTGCTCGTTGGGTAGTACAGGTTGAATCTCCCTTATCCTAAATGTTTGGGTCCAGTAGCATTTGGTATTGGTTGATTGATTGCTTTCGCATTTTGGAATTCCTGTGTTTGCATATACATATATAATACTGGAGATTGAACCCAAGTCTAAACACAAAAATCATTTATGTCTCATATTGACATTATATACATAGCTTGAAGGTAATTTTATACACAATCTTTTAGAAATAATTTTGAACAAAGTCTGTGTACACTGGACCATCAGAAAGCAAAGGTGACACTGTCTCAGCCACCCATGAAAAACCTTTTGGCTTTTGGAGTACAGTGGGCCCTTGGTATCTGCTGGACTTTGGTTCCAGGATCCCAGTGAGTACCTAAATCTGTGCATGTTCAAGTCCTATTAAACACAATGAACAATAAATTAGTGTCTCTTATATAAAATGGCAAAATCAAGGTTGCTTGGATTTGTTTGTTTGTTTTTTCAAGCCATGGATGCTTGAATCTGTGGATAAAGAATCCTTGGATATGGAGGGCTGGTTGCATTTTGTATTTCAAAATTCTGGATAAGGGAGGCTCAACCTGTATAGATATAAATGAACAAAATGTTTCTTTTACCTTGGATTTCAGGAAGATTGGAAGGATCAGAAAGGGAAAAAGCCTCCTGCTGAACAGAAGAGGTTCAGCATCGAACAAGAAGAATATACGGATGAGGAGCGGGAAATACTCCAGGCAAAGCCTAGCCGGATCCAAAGTGAACGGCACTTGTACGTTCATGAAGGCAGCTATGAGACCTACAAAGGGAGCAGCATAAAGGCCAGATCATCCAGGTCATCCAGGTAAGCTCAGAAGAACTTTCTGTCTTCAGGAAACCTTAGAATCATTGAATCCTAGAGTTGGAAGAGACCCCAAGGGCCATCCAGTCCAACCCATTCTGCCATGCAGGAACTCACAATAAGAGCACTCTCAACCAATGGCCATCCAGCCTCTGTTTAAAGACCTCCAAAGAAGTAGACTCTACCACCCTCCAAGAAACTGTGTTCCACTGTCAAATAGATCTTACTACTAGGAGGTTCTTTGTAATGTTCAGGTGGAATCTCTTTTCCTGTAACTTGCATCCATTGTTCCGGGTCCTCGTCTCTGGCTAGTTATATTGATGGACATGATTGAATTAGACAAACTTACCTGTAGTTGAAACAACACTTCATTAAGTGAAGTAGAAAAAGTATGGTTACCAGTGATAAAATACTGGAGTAAAAATTGGCAAGGTTTGACACTATAACGCTTTGCAATGAATTGGGAAACTGCTATAAATAAGACAACTTCAAGCTCAGCACAAGACAAGGATTTTATTCTCTTTTTGCCTTTTCCTTCTATTATTATATTTTTCCCCTTGAACATTTGTGGTTTTGAATAGTCAGATCCACTGAGAACATTAAAAAATTTAAAGAACGGTGGTGATAGGATGACTTAAGCAACAACGGAAGGAGGAAAGCATCATAACTTAAGAGTCAGAAAGAAATACAGTACTGTATTAGGATTTTTTAAAATCAAGAATGAAGAATGCTGTTATTTTGTGAGGTTACAAGTATGAACTAGTAAACAGTTAGTATGTATATATTGCTATAATATGCATTTTATTTTATTTGTTTGATATGTTATAAATAAAATATTTTTTAAAAAGAAGGAGACTCCTCCGTCCTCCAAGGGAGCGTCTTCCACAGTCAAACAGCTCTTACTGTCAATGTTAATTTAATTTAATAATTTGTTTTATTTATATACCGCTATTCCAAAGATCATAGCGGTGAACAGCAAGTAAGCTAATTAGCAAGTAAGCTAATTTGCCCCCAACAGTCTGGGTACTCATTTTAGCTCCCTCCTCGGAAGTAT
>NC_056522.1:2622830-2624697 GCF_019175285.1 Sceloporus undulatus | reverse complement strand
TGTGTTTTCTGCTGCTCCAGAGAACAGGACCCGGAACAATGGATGCAAGCTCCAGGAAAAGAGATTCCACCTGAACATTAGGAGGAATTTCATGACAGTAAGGGCTGTTCGACAGTGGAATGCACTCCCTCGGAGGGTGATAGAGTCTCCTTCCTTGGAGGTCTTTAAACAGAGGCTGGATGGCCATCTGTCAGGGATGCTTTGATTTGGATTTCCTGCATGGCAGAATGGGGTTGGACTGGATCAGGGCCCTTGTGGTCTCTTCCAACTCTACGATTCTATGATTCTATGACTCAAACCCTGGTCTCCAGAGTCATAGTCCAGTGCTCAAATTACTACAAGCTGCCTGCGGAAGAACTAGTGTAACTCCGCATACATATGAAAGTAGCTGCCTTGGTGTCTGAATTTATGAAGCTAGTCTTGTTGATGTATATACAGATTTAAAACACAACACAATGAAGGGCAAGCTGATGCTGCCTACCTGAAAGTAGCTTGTGTCCATGGTTGCTTTGGCTTTACATGCGATAGGTTGCCAAGTGTCTTTCCTGCTTGCTGAGTCATAATTTTGTGAGTGATGCCTTTCATCATATTGGTCAAACAGCACTGCATGACACAGCAGTGGACACAGAAGACGGCTGTTATTTCAGGTGGCCTGGGAATGTTGTGAGGCGGTCCCAAAATGGTCATCTGTAGGTCATCTGCAGCTAAAATGTGGCAGCAGGGCTTTCTCTGCTATGGCTCCTCAGTTGTGGAGTATCCTCCCTGGGAGGCCAGGTGGGTCTCCATGCTGATGTTATTCCAGACCCATGTGAAAACATGGCATTTTATTAATGTGTTGGAAGCCTAATCGATTTAACCTAATTCTGCATGCGCGTTAATGGTTGAAAGCTGTTTTAAACCGCTTCTAATGATTTAGGTAATTTTTACCTGGAATAGTTAAGCATAATGAATTAGGAGCCCTGGTGGCGCAGTGGTTCAATGCCTGTACTGCAGCCATTTACTTGAAACCACAAGGTTGCGAGTTCAAGACCAGAAAAAGCGCCCAAGCTCGACTCAGGCTTGCATCCTTCCGAGGAGGGAGCTAAAATGAGTACCCAGACTGTTGGGGGCAAATTAGCTTACTTGCTCATTAGCTTACTTGCTGTTCACCGCTATGATCTTTGGAATAGCGGTATATAAATAAAACAAATTATTATTATTATTAATGAATCATTTAGAACTGTGATCCTGTGGTAAAGGGAGGGATATGAACATTTTAAGTAGTAAAATGAATATGCTTTCCCCAAGTGCCCCGGGAGCCCTGGTGACGCAGTGGTTCCATGCTGGTCCTGCAAGCTGTGAATTCAATCCTGGAGGGCTCCAAGGTCCACTCAGCCTTCCATCCTTTTGTAGGTCAGTAAAATGAGTACCCAGCTTGTTGGGGCAATTGGCTTACGCGTTGTAACTGCTTAGGGACAGCTTAGTTCAGTATGAAGTAGTATAGAAATGTAAATGCTATTGCTGTTGATAGGTACGCTTTCCAATATACTAGGATAATATAATAATATTTATTTATTTATATCCCGCCTCTCCCTGTATTGGATCGAGGCGGATAACAAGATATCAAAGGCAATAAAATCAAGCAAAAAAAAAACCACGGAAACAATATTTAAAGACGTATTACATTTCAAGTTCCCAAACTCCCTCCCACCTTACAAAACAATAAAACAATTCCCAACCGATGGCCAATAAAATGAATCAAGATCATTCAATCCAATGGGAAAAATTAGGTAAATGGAAAAATTGGAAGTCAATTTGGGAAGGCTTGCCGGAAAAGATCTGTTTTTATTGCCTTCTTGAAGGCACCTAAAGATGTTATTTGGTGGAT
>NC_056522.1:2616886-2622730 GCF_019175285.1 Sceloporus undulatus | reverse complement strand
GTGTAAATTACAGCGCTTCATAAATAAAGGTTAATAATAATAATAATAATAGATTTCTAGGGACAGTTCAGGCTTGACTTACTCTCAAACCCATTTATTTGTTTTCAGGACACTTCTGTGTTGTTCTGCTCTGTCATTTCATTTACACCTTGCCATTTTCATAAAGCTGGGAGTCTTTATCATAATCTAAAAGACTCAATTGAGACTATCATTCAGTGGGCCCTTAGCACCGCTGGGGCTTGGTTGCGGGATCCCAATGGATCTCTAAATCTGTGGATGTTCAAGTCTCATTAAATACAATGGTATAGAAAATGGTGTTCCTTACATAAAATGGTATAATCAGGTTTCTTTTTTGGAATATATATATTTTCGAGCCATGGATAGTGCAAGTCATGGATAAGGAATCTGTGGGTACAGAGGGCCAATTGTACTTTGAATATACCATAAGATGACATGATTAACTGGAAAAGATTATGCTACAGTGCGTCTGTGTTATCCGCGGGCGTGCTATAGTGGCTTTGAGCATATGCTCAAAGCCGTGCGGGAGCTCACGGGGTGCAAGGAGCGGCACGTCCCATTCGCATGAATGGGGTGTGCTCCGCACACTGCCACCACAGGCATGAGCATCCCCGTTTTTTTCTCTTATGGGGGGGGGGGTCCAGAAAGGATGCCCCGCATAAGAGAAGGGTGGGCTGTACTCAGTAATGCTGAAAGCAACAAGAAAAATAAAAGGAAGAACACATACAGAAAGTGGATTGACTCTATCAAGATGGCCAGAGCAGCCTCTGATTTTGCAAGAGCTGAGCAGGGTTTCTAGTAACAGGATCTCTTGGAGGTCTCTCATTCACAGCATTATATTAAGTGGAAGCCAATTTGACAGCACATAACAAACCTGAAACGTAGGGAAAAGAACGCAAAAAAGAGCAGAGGTCACCTGGATTCTCCACAATAATTAGACAAATTAAAAGTAGGAAATTCAGACCAAAGAACTACTGTGGAAAGAAAAGAGTGACTGGTCCACAACAAAGCATGGATTTGAACCTTTAAATCGGGCTCTACCAATAGTGTGGTGTGACATATACTACATAAATGCAGCCAGACAAGACAAAATATAGTAATAATAATGACACATACAGCTACAGCTTAGTGAAGCAGCTTATTATCCCTTGAATTTTTGCTTCTATTGCCACTCATTTCCAGAACGACTCAGGTGCACAGCCAGAGCTCCAGATCGATTAAAACTTCCACAACGAACCTTCTGGGAACAGACGTTTGTCAGTTCCACGAACTAATTTGCACGGAGATGTATCCTAGCCACTCCATGAGAAAAATGTCTGGTATGTTTGCTAGACCTTGTTTTTCTGACAAAGGCAAGGGCAAAAGCAGCTAACAGGATCATGCAATGGACATTTAAATAGCAAAATCAGAGTGCATTCCCTCTCAATCTTCGCTAATGGGCTCTTTCTACTAATGGCCAAGGAAGGAAACAAATTCACCATAAACGCTTTTCTCAGATCATCATAACGGATCTGAGTTTCCAGTTACAAAAGGCAAAATAATATCCTGTACTGTAGTAAAATATGATTAAAGAACTGACAATCTGATGCCCTTTAAAAAAAACTCCAAACCCACAAGCTGTGATGGTCCATTACTTTAGCTCATTGGGAATGGTATATGTAGCGCTCTCTCTGTCCATTTCCATCTTTCTTTTACACATCCTGGCCTGCATATACTTGATGCAAAAGGAACCAAAGTGCCATTTCGTTTATAGGCCATGTCCATGCAATTCCAAGACTATAGGAATGTCATATTTTTTTAACCTGAGAGAATAAAAAAATTAGCCCAAAACAAGTTATTCAAAAGAAAACACATTTAGCAGTGCTCTACCAAGCTCCTGAACAGATCACAGAATCACAGAATTGGAAGAGACCACAAGGGCCATCCAGTCCAACGCCGTTCTGCCATGCAGGAACTCTCAACCAAAGCATACCTAACAGATGGCCATCCAGCCTCTGTTTATAAAGACCTCCAAAGAAGGAGACCCCTGTCAGGAAAAAGCCACATGGGATATATAGTCACAAGAAATATAATATGTATATGAATGTATTTGAAAGTAACATGACACAGCAAAAGCAATTGAAATGTCACATAGGTGTTGCATATAATGTAATTAGAAGGTCCTAAAAGCCAAGGACACATGTGGCAAGGACAAAGTGAAAAGGTGCAAATTGATATCACCTGAAAGTCATTGAGTGGACAGTAGTGTATGATGCAATGTGAGGTCTAGATTGAGCCAAGTTTGGTATGTCAATCATAGTGTATGTACACGCCCAGGAGGTGGCAACTGTATAATGAATAGAGAGACAAATGTCTATATAAGCAATAATGTATGGCAATACTTTTTGTGGGTATTGAGGAGTATAGTAGTGTGAGTTTTGTGAGTAGTGAATTGTTTTGTGCATAGTGTATATATTAGAATAAAAGTAGATCTTTTTAAGAAGACTACTGTGTTGACTGGTGTCTTGAGAGCTGAACAAGAACCAGCAGACTCCAGAGAAAATTGGAAGACATCTTCAGCCAATTCTCAGAGCTACTGGTCAAACTGGTTGTTCTTCCGCTGACCAGGGGGGTGAGAGTGAAAGCCAGGAGAAGAGCTGCAACTCCCATCATCCCTAACAACCCCACCACTCTCCAAAGGAGAGCATTCCATTGTTGAACAGTTCTCACTGTGAGGAAGTTCCTCTTCATGTTGAGCTGGAATCTCTTTTCCTGTTGCTTGTTCCAGGCGCTGTTCCCTGGAGCAGCTGAAAACAAGCTTGCTACATCCTCAATGTGACACACCTTCAAATACTAAAACAGGGCTATCATATCACCTTTTGAACGTCTCTTCTCCAGGCTAAACATCCCCAGCTCTCTAAGCTGTTCCTCATTTCCAAAACCTTCACCATTTTAGTCACCCTCCTTTGGATACACTCCAGTTTCTCAATGTCCTTTTTGAATTGTGGTGCCCAGAATTGGACACAGGTTTATTCCAGGTGAGGCCTGACCAAGGCAGAATAGAGTAGCACTATTACTTCCCTTCATCTAGACACTCTACTTCTATTGATTCAGCCTAGAATCGCATTGGCCTTTTTAGCCGCTGCATCACACTGTTGACTCATGTCCAACTTGTGTATAAGTCTCATTAAGCCAGGTGTCCCCCATCCTATATCTATGCATTTCATTTTTCCGCCATAAGTTCAGTTCCTTACGTTTTCTGTGTTGAATTTCATTTTGTTAGCTTTGGCCCAATTTTCTAATCTACTAAGGTCCTCTTGAATGTTGATCCTCTCCTCTGGGGTATTTGCTACTCCTCCTAATTTGGTTTCACCTGCAAATTTGATAAGCCTGCCCTCTATTCTTTCATCCAAGTTGTTGATAAAGATGTTGAATAGCACTGGGCCCAGAAGAGAACCCTGTGGCACCACTGCTCACTTCTCTCCAAAATGCTCTACAGCTATAGAATTCAAAACTTACTAAAGATGGAACATTTCAGTGCTTTGTACTTATGAACATCAACTGCGGTAACACACAAATGAAAGAACTCCATTACTCCTTAGAACATATGACTAGCAAGCACATTTTGTTCAAGAACCAATTTGCAAGACTAACCAATCTGATAAGACATATTTCAGCATTACTAACACAGTGATGTAACAAACATTTTTACCACATACTAGACATAAAGGACACTATCCTTGCAGTCATCTCAGTCCAACATTTCTGCAGCATGGCAAGATGGTACCTGTGCATGACACATATCTCACCATTTGCTGGGCTGGAGGGATGTAATTTTCCATGTAAGTGCTGCTCACTACTTGACAGAAGCCTTTCACAGATTCCAAGACTTTAAGAGTTCTCTAAAACTTGATGCGCAAGCATGCCCCAATGCTTCTGAAAGCAATTAGCAATCTTTTATGCTGTGGTCTCCACAGGTACATATTAAGATGAATTCCTGTGACAGAAAGAACTATACTTCAAGCAAGAGATTGAACAATGCAGACTCACAATACAGTCAGGCCTACAACAACTTAGTTAAAAGTTTTGAGCAGCCAGACTCCTGAGACTCTTTACAGCTTAAGACCTCTGTGGGAGTCTCTTAATGTTGGTCCCTGATCTTGTTGATAAAGACAAGAAGGGAGGGGACAGTATTTTAGGAATCCCAAGAGAGAAAAATTATGGTTAAAGTATCAAAGGGATCACACTCTGCAACCAGTGTTCAGTTGAAGGACAGAGGAAGTAAGACTAATATAACTGCTTGCACAAAACATTATGTACAGGGTTCACACACACAAGGCAAAGGTGAAAAACAGCATCTCAATCTCAGTGACGTATCTTTGTCTGAAGTAGAAATGTGTCATCTCAAGTCAGGCAAGGATTCTTGTGATGTAGCACCAGAAAACTAGTATCGTGTACTAAATCCAACATAACTTCGGTAGAGGAAAACAGCACATTACGGGAGTCACATTTCTTAGATAACCCACCACTTGTGCCTGTGCAACTTGCTGGTGCAACACATCAGTGCCTGGGAAACTGTACTAGGTCCCCCTACTTCACCCCAAGCATAGGCTAGAACTAAGTGCCCAAGAACACTATACTATTTGTGCTAGCACAGTAGTTGCCAAACTATGGTTCCCCAGGTGTTTGAGGACCCAAGTTTGAGAATCACTGTGCTAGCAGAATGACACCAAAGGATCTTGTCTAAGCCTCAGCTGACCTTTTACCCAAACTGACATAAATCAGGTAGTAAGCCCATGGTAAGGTTCTGGACTAACAAAACTTAGAAGCAGGACAGGAGCCAGGGAGGTAGGCCCAGCCAGAGCCATGTGAAGCTATACTGTTTACTTGCTTGAGCTGTTTTATGATTAGCATGTCTGATACTCCCTTATCGCAAGGGGTGGATCCACACAATAGCCTGTATAGCTTGCAGGGAAACACAAGCAGTTGCCTTACATCACTTGAGATTACTACACTTAGTACTGTGTCAGACATTAGTCTTTCCCAGCATTTCATAGAAGCATAGTTGGAAGAGACCACAGGGGTCCTGATCCAGTCCAACCCCATTCTGCCATGCAGGAACTCTCAATCAAAGCATCCCCATTGACAGATGGCCATCCAGCCTCTGCTTAAAGACCTCCAGAGAAGGAGGCTCCACTACTCTCCATTGATGGAGTGTGTCCCACTGTCCAACAGCTCTCAGTGTCAGGAAGTTCCTCCTAACCTTTAGGTGGAATCTCTTTATCTGTAGCTTGCATCCATTGATTCAGGTCCTACTCTCTTAATCAGGCCTATTTCCTAGAGATGCCAGAACTATGTTGGGATGTTCTGTCGGGGTGCTTTGAGTCTGTGTTCCTGCATGGAGAGGGTAGGCCACAAGTTGAACATGAGTCAATAGTGCGATGTGGCAGCTAAAAAGGCCAATGCAATTCTAGGCTGCATCAATAGAAGTCAAGGGAAGTCTAGGTCAAGGGAAGTGACAGTGCCACTCTATTCTGCTTTGGTCAGGCCTTACATGGAATAATACTCTGTCCAGTTCTGGGCCCCACAATTCAAAAAGGATGTGGAGAAACTGGAGCCATGCGTTCAAAGGAGGGCCATCAAAATGGTGTAGGCTCGGGAAAGCATGAAGCCCTATGAGGAATGACTTAGGGCAGGGGTCGGCAACCTCCGGCCCACAGGCCGGATGCGGCCCGCGGAGGCCTTTGGTCCGGTCCCTGGCTGCTGCTGTCGCCGATTGCAGCTTTCGCTGATCTGGGCGCCGCCATTTTTTGCCCAAAATGGCGGCGCCCAGAGGCAAAGTCTCGC
>NC_056522.1:2613940-2616786 GCF_019175285.1 Sceloporus undulatus | reverse complement strand
GCGCTGTACATGCAATCTTTTTAGTTAGACGGTTCCCTGCCCTCAGACTTACAATCTAAAAAGACATGACACAGAAGGAGAAGGGAGTGGTGGAGGGAAAGGGTAAGAGGTAACTGTTGACTCATTGTCAACCTGTGGTCTACTTGGACTCCCAGATCCCTTTCACACGTAGTTTCATTCAGCCAGGGGTCCCCCATTCTATATCTGTGCTTTTCATTTTTCTGCCCTAAGTGCAGTACCTTACATTTCTCCGTGTTGAATTTCATTTTGTTAGCTTTGGCCCAGCTCTCTAGTCTATTCAGGTCATTTTGAATCTTGATCCTGTCCTCTGGAGTATTAGCTATTCCCCCTAATTTGGAATCATCTGCAAATTTGGTAAGTATGCTCCCAATTCTGTCATCCAGGTCATTGATAAAGATGTTGAATAGCCCTGGGCCCAGGACAGAGCCCCACTGGACACCCCACTGGTCACTTGTCTCCAGGATGAAAAGGAGCCATTGTTGAGCACCCTTTGGGTTCGGCCGGTCAACCAATTACAGATCCATTTAACAGTTCCTTTGTCTAGCCCACATTTTACAAGCTTGTTTGCAAGAATGTCATAGGGAACTTTGTCAAAGGCCTTATTGAAATCCAGATCTACTATATCCACAGCATTCCCTTCATCTACCAAGTTCGTAATTTTGTCAAAGAAAGAGATTAGGTTTGTCTGGCATGACTTCTTTCTCTGAAACCCATGTTGACTTTTTGTGATTATGGCATTGCCTTCTAGATGTTCACAGACTCTCTGTTTAAATATCTGCTCCAGAATCTTTCCTAGTACTGATGTCAGACTGACTGGAGGATAATTGTTGGGATCCTCTTTCTTCCCCTTTTTGAAGATGGGGACAACGTTTGCCCTCCTCCAGTCGGCTGGGATTTCTCCTGTTCTCCAGGAGTTTTCAAAGATTCAAAGAAACATTGAATTTATAAATACTTTTTCATTGCAAATTTGCAGTCAGTTTGCATTTGCATTGGTATGAAATGCATCTCTAGTTTGGCCATGGGATTCCCCCTGTTAGAAACCAACTACAATTCCCATGATCCTTTATTGCAATTTCCTGTACTCAATGGCTGCTGAGAGCAAAGCAGCTGTTTTTGGAGGAAAGAGCAAAAGGGGGGGAAGGTAAAGATGAGGAGCCGGAGCATGCCTCCTCCTGATTCCTTTCCACCTCTAACTCAAGGGGTGGGTTGTTCCCTTGGGTCCGAATTGTTAAATCTTCCAGCCGCGATCCTCTCCTCCCTGCGCATGCACTAACCCGCTAATTCGCAATGAAGCAGCTGATGGGTATGTACTCATGTGATGAATTCATTTGCATTCGCACTGCTTTCTCTTTCGGATGGATGCTATGTTCGTCTATGCGTGTGATAAGCTACTATGTGATTTGGTGCATTTTCGCATTGGCCCCACTTTCTTCTTTTTTTGGGACGGTGATACATTCCTCCGTGTGAAGAAATCCTTTGAAGCAGTATGGTAATGTAAATGCTATGGCTATCGCTATTGCTCTCCAAAACCTGGAGGACCAACGTTTGGGAATGGCTGCTCTGGTGACGCAGTGGTTAAATGTTAGTCCTGCAGCCACAAGGTTGCGAGTTCGATTCCAAGGGGCTCCAAGGTTGACTCAGCCTTCCATGATTTCGTAGGTTGGTAAAATGAGGACCCAGTTTATTGGAGGCAATTGGCTTATAGATTGTAAACTGCTTAGAGAGTGCTGAGTTCACAATGAAGCCATATAGAAATGTAAATGCTTTGCTGTTGCTAAAGACTTCAGAAAATTTTAACACCTTGAATGTTTTAAAAAAAAAAGTAGTGGGAACGGTGGATTGATTTTGAATCGATTCACAGATACGAATCTCTCCATGCAAAAAAAACCCTAAGTGTGACTGGCTCCTGAGCTGGACCCACAGAGAACATATAGTCCTTTCTTTTCTGAAATGATCCGCACTTCAATGCTTAAAATGATGGGGATATAAATCTTGGCATTTTTGCTCTTCACATTTCGAATACGTCCATTTCGGTGACTCCATCTTTATTCGCAGTGCTGACGCATGTGAGTGACAGAACTCACAGAGATGTCATTCCCACTAAAAAAAAATAGTGTGAACATCCAGAATGTGTGAGTGAGGTTATCTGCATAGTCGCATTGCAAAACAAAACGTGTGAATGATCCCTTGGAGCAGGGGTAGGCAACCTGCGGCCCGCGGGCCGGATGCGGCCCGGCAAGGCCTTGGGACCGGCCCCTGGCCTGGTCCTGCCACCGATTGCTGCTGGGGCCTTTGGGGGACCTATAGAAGCCTCAGAAACATGCATTTGCATTAACATTTTTTTAAAAATCAGCAATTTTTTTCACGTGTCCTCCATTTTTTTAAAAAAAAGTGCCCTCCATTTGAAAATTTTGTCCTACATTTGTCCTGGTTTATTTATATATTTAATTTTCAAAAAAAAATTAATTATTTATTTTTTGGCTTCGGCCCCCCCAGTTGTCTGAGGGACAGCAACCCGGCCCCCGGCTCAAAAAGGTTGCCTACCCCTGCCTTGGAGGAAAAGGGATCACTGTGATTCCTGCTGAATCCAGTAGGTCAGCTGTGCGGCTCCTGCCCTCTAGTGGCCAATGAGTGAATTTAAAAGTAGCATCATCGGCTGAAGTCAAGGAAAACTTGATGCTGCCTTGACTTCACTCCTCTATTAAAGTATTTCTCCGGTCTCCAAGTCCGACTGATAAAAAGGACTGAATCAGTGAGTGAGGAATACAGTTGCCTCCCATGTGGCATTCCCTGGAAAGCCCAGGGGGTGCACCCCCTCCCAGGAT
>NC_056522.1:2610484-2613840 GCF_019175285.1 Sceloporus undulatus | reverse complement strand
GGGTCTCTTTGGAGGTATGCTATTTAAATGATGCATGCATCCAAAGAGACCCGAAGCAGCTTTATTTTGGCAGTCTGTAACAGGCCAATAGGTTTATTCTATCCTGCAACCCACCCACCCCCATGAAATATTCCTTCAGTCCCCAAATTTCTAGCATTGCAGCAACCTAAAACTTCAGCTGAGCATTTAGAAATATATGTCAAGAGATCTTGCAGAGTCTTTGGGACGAACTGAAAGAAAGAAATTGGCAGCATGAGCTTTCGTAGACTAAAGTCTCCTTCCTCAGATGCATTCTGTATCTTTGAATTCGACCATTTAGAAATATAGTTTAGGCATCCAAAGGAGGGAGAAAAAGACAAAGCAGTTTGCTTTAAGTGCCATTTTCCACCTCTTTCTCTCTCTCTCTCTCAAAATAACTTGACTGTTATTATAGGTTTATTTTTTATTTGTGATCTGCTATATTTTAATATTTAATGTTAATACGTATTAACATTATTAATGTATATGTAACTGATGCTCAGCCCCAGCTGCAACCTGGCAATGATAACACTGACCTAGGAGTTTATCACACTAGGGCTAATTTCAGCATTAAAGTGCAAATTAAAGCATCCCGCAAATAAAGCGAAAATGGCAAGTAATTGTGCGAATGATTATCATACGCGCAATTGCGCAAATATAGCTATGTCGGAAATGCATTGTCCCTGAAATCCCGAAAGTAAAAACATGCTTCTTTGTGACCACTTTAATGGTGGGGTTTGTGTGACATCGTGTGAAATCATTTCGTGTAATTGCACATTTTTTCCAGGATATTCGCAGGATAAACTCCCAATCTCCTTTGTGTGATAAACTCCTTTGTTTGATCTTGATTGAGGCTGCATCTGCACTGCAAAATTAATGCACTATCACACCACTTTAATGCTGCAGTGCAGATACAGCCTCAGTTGAGACCAGGCTTAGTGGACGCTGGATTCTGAAGTGCAGAGACCTGTTCCCACATTTCCTCTAACACTTCTCTTTCTATCGAGAGCAACAAAATGGTCTCAGCTCACCTCCTCAATGAAAGCTATCAATCCCAGCTCAAACTGGTGCATGGGGCTCATTAAAGCCAAGCATGGCATTCCTGTAGAGCCATGAGGATTGTAACTTATTGATCCGGGGAATTGATCTAGATGCTTCAGCCAAGTCTCCTACAGCAACAAGAGATATTTGCTGCAGCTTTACCAAGTCTCCTCAAGGGCCAGCGCTTCATCACGGTCCCACAATTGTGGTTTGTGTGTCTTGCCACTTGCAGTATAGGTGGATACATGTTGTTGTTGTGTGCCTTCAAGTCATTTCCAACTTATGGCGACACTAAGGGGAACCTATCCCGGGATTTTCTTGACAAGTTTCTTCAGAGGGGGCTTTGCCATGGCCATCCCTTGAAGCTGAGAGAGTGTGACATGCCCAAGATCACCCAGGACTTTATCACATGGGAAAATTGGAAGGTTAACCAAAGGTTAATCCGGGGCCATCCAAGGTATTTCAAGTAATTTCACAAAAGGTTTTCAAACGACATGACACACAAACAGAAGGCAATCCAAATGCAATCATGAGACATCCCAGGAAAAGATGAATTCAGAAAAATGTCAAATTTATAAATCCTTTCCCATTGTGAATTTGCAATCAATTGCATTTGTGTTAGTATGAAATGCATCTCCAGTTTGGCCATGGGTTGGGATCCTGTCCTTCCTGCGCATGTGTAAACATGCTAATTCGAAATCAAGAAACCGATGGGTGATGTGATTAATTCATTCGCATTTGCACTACTTTCTCTTTCAGATGGATGCTGTGTTTGTCTTAGCCTCCCAGAGTCCCAGTCCAACCACTCTCCCATGTTATCTCCAATATGGTGACCATATCCTAGAGTTTCCCAGAAGCAAGTGCCATGATATATGTCTGCAAATGGCACTTTGAAATCCACCTGTCTGCTTTGGAGTAGCCCTGCCCACTTTGGAGCGTGACCAGATGTCCTTCTTTTCCAGGACATGTCCTACATTTCCACCTTCTGTCCAGGAGGAATTCCAAAATGTCCTCCATTTTGAGCATGGCTGGGAAGCACATTGAGTAGCACCAGGTTTGCTCTTCCCCTTTGAGAAATGCATCTACTTAGCAGTAGACTTCTTCCTTTTCCTGTACTCCTTGCAAATAGAGGGGCAGGATGGATCCTTCTAAAGTTCTTTTTTCCTAGACAAATGTGCCCTGAGCTCTGGGTGCGAGTCTTGTCTGCTGTTGCTCCTAGGAAAGAAGAACTTTAGAAGGATCCATTCTATCCCTCTATTTGCAAAGAGGACAGGAAAAGGAAGAAGTCTGGTCACCCTGAATGGAGGACATTTTGGAATCCCTCCTGGACAGAAGGCTGAAATGTAGAACATGTCAAGGAAAAGGAGGACATCTGGTCACCCTGAATGGAGGACATTTTGGAGTCCCTCGTGGACAGAAGGTTGAAATGTAGACCATGTCCTCAAAAAAGAGGTTGTCTTTTCATCCTGGCCAAGTATAAAGATGCCCAGCAGAGGCCCATTGTGCCCATTTCCATCAACACATGCCCTGCAACTGTTACCTCCGGAGGGCCCGCTCCGCAGCGCTGGCCTTGCTGGGCGACTGTCGGTGGCTGGGGAGCAAGGCATCCATCTCATAGGGGTCTCCCTCCGAGCGTGGATTGGGGCTCTCCAAAAACTCTTCGTCGTTCCAAGCGCCAACGGTGCCATCCATGGCTTGGTATCGGATCTCAATGGAGACACTGGTCTGAAAAAGCAAGGGATAAACCATTCACTGTCAACATATTAATTTCAGAGAATCAAAATGTTCATCTACACCGCAGATATAATGCATTTTGACATCACTTTGAACTGCTATGGCACCATTTTACAGAATCCTAGGATTTTGAGGTTTGAGGAGGTGCCAGGAGTTTTTAGGTAAGGTCAAAGACCTTGTAAAACTACAAACCCTAGTTATGAAGCTGCAACATTTAAAGTGGTGTCAGATGGCCACAACAACAACAAAAACAAAGGGAAGGTAAAATACAGTTTTGGGGAAGGAAGTCAATGTATCTCTTTTTTTCTTTGTTTGTTTGTAAAGTTACTTTGTTAATTTTTTTAATTGATTGATTCGTATATTTTATATAAGTGGAATAATTTGTGCACTAATACAAAGAAAGATCCTTTCCAGGTGTGTCGACTCAGAACAGGAATGTGAGCATAGCTGACAACAGACCCTTATCGCCAAAAGAGGCTCAGGCTCTTGGAGAGTGTCTTTGAAGTTCTCACTAAAACTGTTAGAATCCTGTTAGTATTCTACCAGATAGTGTTTGTAGTGTA
>NC_056522.1:2602999-2610459 GCF_019175285.1 Sceloporus undulatus | reverse complement strand
AACACAACATCTTGTTAGTTTTGGTTTTCCATATTATGAGGCCTGTTCTCCTAACCCAGTGTGGAGGGTCACATGTAATGCAATTTGACACCACTTTAACTGCCATGGCTTCATGCTATGGAACCCTGGGATTGCAGTTTCTTGTGGCAACTGACGTGCTGTTGTTGTTGTTGTTGTTGTGTTGTTGTGTGTGTCTTCAAGTTGTTGCTAACTTTGGCAACCCTTAAGTGATGATGGGTTTTCTTGGAAAGATATTTTCATAGCTTTGCCATTGCCTATGAACCCTAGTCTCCAGAGTCAAGCTCAGCACTCAACTGCTTTGCCATGGTGGCATGTTTTTATTTAATAACATTTTAGATAAATGACAGGTGCTAAATATGTATTGTTCTAAACTATACTATTAAACAGGGCGGTGGAGTTGGCATGGCAAATCTCAACTCCGATTCTCTCACTGTTTTATTGCTGCCTGACTCCGGCTCCTTCATAAATGGCAAATATGAATTGTAGTGAAATGGTAGCAAAAGTCATCACTGCCATGGGACTCTTCAGTCTACTTAGATTAATGCAACGTGAAATCGGATTAATATCTGAACAAGAAAGCACCTAAAGCCCATGGAAGCAAAACACGACGAGGCTTTACTATTACAACAGATGCGACAGATTGGAAATGTTCAGTAGAACATTATAGCTGCTAGGATCACTGAGTAAACATTGGGGAGAGAGAAAATCCCTTGTATATGAACAGTATTTAAAGCTAGATGAATGTATGGGAAATGATAAGCTGCACAGCTTCTCAAATAAACCCATTGAAACATTTGAGAAAGATTGGTTGGAAATAAAGACCTATCTGGATTCGGTTTAAAAAGTACTGAAACAATTCAGAGGTAGCACATATGTTTCTGTATATAAGTATAGAAAGGTTAAAAGGGAATAAAATAATAAATAAATAAATAAAACTTTTATTTAATCCCGCTTTTCTGGTTACAAGACAACAAAGCGCTACAACATGTTAAAATCCACATTTCAAATTTATGCCCAAATCCTGCCTTAAAACAGGATTAAACAAATTACAATTAAAACATCTATAAAAACACAAAAATACAGCCAGGACAGAGCGGGGGCTGACCTGTATGCGGGGGCAGTCATTCTGTTTCCGGGCACTTTATTCAGGAAAGGCCTGCCGGAAGAGATCGTCTTGACAGGGTACTTGGAGGCCGCCCTCCCCCATATAATCCGCCCCACACACTCAGTCACTGGGATGAAATTGTTGGAGTCTCAACAACACGCTATGTGAGACCTCACAGAGGGCATTTTCTATCTTACCCTAGATCTTGAATAGCCTCCCAGGCCCCATTCATACTGGGTAAAAGACATGGAGGGAACTGGGATGATCCGGATGCCCCTCCCCAATCGCTCCGTTAGCAAGTGCCCACTACAAATGAAACTGTCTCCCATGCTATTTAACATTTACATGAAACCGCTGGGAGAGATCATCCGGAGAAATGGGGCGCAGGGGTTATCAGTACGCTGATGACACCCAAATCATTTTCTCTATGTCTCCGACTGATGCAGATGACGGGGGATGGCGTCTCTCCTCTCATGGCCTGTCTGGAGTCAGTAATGGGCTGGATGAGGGAAAACCGACCAAGCTGAATCCAGAGAAAACGGAGGTACTAGTGATGAGGTCCCCTGGTCCAGGAATGGGTGGTTCCACCTGTCCTGAACGGAGTCACGCTCCCCGTAAAGGACTCTGTGCGCATTTGGGGGTGCTTCTTGACTCGTCGCTTCACTGACGCTCAGGTGAATGCGAGGTCAAGACACCTGTTATCAGCTTCGGCTGATTCGCCAGCTGTGCCCAAACCTGCCAGAGGGACCTTGAAACGGTAGTACATGCTCTGGTAACTTCGAGATTGGATTTCTGCAATGGACTCACATGGGGCAACCCTTATACAAACTCGGGAAGCTCAAATGGTACAGAACATGGCAGCCCGGCTGGTCACTGGTGCTTCCGGACCAGCCATATAACACCTGTACTAAAGACCTCCACTGGCTGCCCATTCGCTTCCGAGCTCAAATAAGGCGTTGGTTATCACCTAAAGCCCTAAATGGCTGGGGGCCCAGGATACCTGAAGGACCGCCTCTCCCGTACAATCCGCCTCGCACCCTCAGAACACTGGGCAGCAACTGCTGAAGGTGCCTGGGGCTAGGCTAGCTTCCACCCGAGAAGGACCTTTTCCACAGCTGCCCCAGCCCTTTGGAACACGCTGCCCATGGAGCTCGCTCATCTACCACCCTGGCCCAATTTAGGAAGGACCTCAAAACCTTCCTATTCAAACAGGCATTCCCCGATAAATATCCTGTGGGCCTCCCTCCTCTTCCGTGGCCATGAGGTTGGGCAAGGGGCTTTTTATTGTTGTTTTTAAGATTGTTGTATTTGTTTTTAACCTTTGTACTTTTGTTGCACTTGTTGCATCGTAAGCCGCCCTGATCGTCCGGAAGGGCGGGATACAAATAAAAATTTTATTATATTTATTATTATTGACAAAATCGAATGCATTCTGTAGATTGGCCGCTGCCAATCAAGCTATCGTCAGGGTGACTTGCAGGGCATGGGGGAAGTGCCTCCCTTTTGAAAAGCCAGGCACAGGGTTTCAGCAGCTGAAGCAGGGAGAGAGATGCCTCTCTCTCTCCCTCTCTCTCTTCTCTTTTAATAAACCTGTGGCTTGGGTCAGATCTGCCCCTGTCCCAGGCAAAGGATGGGATTGCCATGCATTTTTTTTAATGCTTTTAAAAGCAACATTAGCTTCCCTTTGCTTCCCTTGCTGTACTGTATCTCTGCTCAAGAAGACAAATCATTCGCATATTTGCTCAAAAAATTGGTAAAAATGTAACATTGATGGTTTCAACATTTGTAGCTTCTCCCTCTGCAGAAGCAAGTGCAAGCCTGGCTCCCATCTGCCTCTGGAATGAAACCAGGCGCATGTGTCTGGAAAAAAAAATGGAACATACATCTGAAAGAAACCATGCGCAAGGTGCGCTCAAAACAAATGGATAAAAATGAAATATACATTCGGGAATAGAAACCATGCGCAGGGGCCTCAAAACAAATGGATAAAAATGAAATATACATTCTGGAATAGAACCATGCGCAGGTGCACTCAAAACAAATGGATAAAAATAATATACATTCTGGATAGAACAATGCGCAGGTGCCTCAAAACAAATGGATAAAAATGAAATATACATTCTGGAATAGAAACCATGCGCAGGTGCCATCAAACAAATGGATAAAAGAAATAACATTCTGGATAGAAACCCATGCGCAGGTGCACTCAAAACAAATGGAAATGGATAAAAATGAAATATACATTCTGGAATAGAAACCATGCGCATGTTCGCTCAAAAAAAATTGTTAAAATGTAACATACATTCTGGAATATAAACCATGCGCATGTTCGCTCAAAAAAATTGTTTGCATTTGAAAAGGGGGGGGGGTTTGCCTGACATGAGCTCCGTTCATCCTCCTGCAAGGGAAGGAATGCCTAGCGACCGAGGGCTTTGGGCAGGGGATGCAGGGAAAAGAGGCTCCTAAAGAATGCCTTCCCTTGCTCCCTTCTGCCCAGGGCTCTTTCCTCCTCCCCCTCCCCTCCGATGAGGGGAGGAAATGCCTTGCCCTTTGCCCACCCTCTGACCTAAATCCCTCCCTCAATTTGCCTCGATTGTGATCGAGGCCAAAGTTCTCATTCCCAGGACCCGGGGTTTTTAAAAAGAAACGGCATTTGCGCCGATTTCAAAAGACCCGCGCTAGGGGCCATTTAACACGGAACGGGTGTGCAAGCCCCGGATTCGCTTGTGTGAGATTCGGGGTGAGTAGGAACTTCACGTGATTGAATCGGTTTCAAAACCGATTTTTTTTGTAATGTGAATGGGCCCTCAGTATGTGTGTGTTGTGTGTGTTTATGATAATTTCAGGGAACAAAAAGAGCCCAGTTGTAAAAAAAAGTGTTTGGAAAGCGCGAGGAGAGTTTTTGTGCAACAACCTGGAAACAGATCTGGGGGAACTGCAAGAGGATGGTTGCAGACCCACCTCTATTATCACAACTCATGTCACAGGCAGGATACTCACCAGTAAACCAAAATGTGCCACTTTCTATTAAAGCTTCCTTTTTGTAAGTTAGGATGGAGCATTTTGATGGAGAAGCTTCAAGATATAATATTACATAGTGCAATATAAATTGCTTGAAATCACTAGTCTGGAGGAACCAGAGACGGATTCACCAAGAAGCAAAACAATCATGGAGCTTTGAGGAGATGGGAAATAAATAAATATTATTTGTATTTCTTATTATCCTCAAGGGAAGAGGGCGGCACAGAAATTTCCCATTGCTAAATTTGGAGTGCAATGGCTCCTCTTCTTCACCTTCTTCATCCTGGGGAGACCAGTGAGCTGCCAAAGGGTTCTATCCTGAGCCCAGTTTGCTCTTCAACATCTTTATCAGTGACTTGGATGAAAGAATAGAAGGTATGCTTATCAAATTGGTTGACTGACCAAGCTCAAAGAATGCTCAGCAATGGCTACTCTTCTTCATCCTGGAGAGAAGTGACCAGTGAGGTGTCCAGTGGGGTTTTGTCCTGAAGGCAATGCTATTCAACATCTTTATCAATGACTTGGATAAGGCATGCTTATCAAGCCTGGAGATGGCACCAAATTAGGAGGGATAGCTAATATCCCAGAGGATAGGATCAAAATTTAAAAGGACCTTAATAAATTAGAAAGCTGGGCCAAAGCTAACAAAATGAATGTCAACAGGGAGTAATGTAAGGTACTGCACTTAGGGCAGAAAAATGAAATGCACAGATATAGGATGGAGGACACCTGGCTGAATGAAACTACATGTGAAAGGGATCTAGGAGACCTAGCAGTCAACAGTGATGCGGCAGCTAAAAAGGCCAATAATAATGATGATGATGATATTTATTTGTATCCTGCCTCTTCCGGAGGATTGAGGCAGGTGACAATAGAAATCAAATACAGTATATATAAACAAGTTATCAAATATTTGCTTAGTCCCCCAACCCTCCCCTCTCCTCAATTAAAATAAATAAAACTACAAATTAAAACAGAACAAAAGTATAACACATTTTAAAATAGCAGCGGGAGTGGGTACTTTTTTTGAGCAGGTGGTAATCCTATTCTTGTAGGAGATCAGTCTGAGAAGGCTTGCCGGAAGAGATCCGTCCTAATTGCTTCCTTAAAAGCGTCAAGAGATGTAATATGGCAGATCTCTGGCAGGTCATTCCAAATTTTTGGAGCAGCAGCTGAGAAGGTCCTCTGGAAGTCGCAACCAGCCTGGTTTTCTTTGGGTGCAAGAGATTCCTCCCAGAGAATCTCTTGGGAAGGATTATATGGGAGGATACGTTCCCTCAAGTAAACTGGGCCCAAGCCATGTAGGGTTTTAAAGACAACAACCAACACCTTGTACTGTGCCCAGAAGCTAATAGGCAGCCACTGTAGAAATTTTAAAATAGGTGTTATCTGGTTGAATTTAGATTTTCCTGCAATCAGTCTGACTACCACATTTTGCACTAGTTGAAACTTCCCAACCTGGCACAAAGGTAGCCCCATGTAGAGCGCATTGCAGAAATTGAGACAAGATGTTACTAGCACATGTATCACCATTTCTAGGTCCCCTGGCTCCAGGTAGGGTCGCAACTGGCATATCAGACGAAGCTGATAGCATGCACTCCTGGCCATCGCATCTATTAGAGATGTCAGCTGAAGCGACGAGTCCAGGAGAACTCCCAAGCTGCAAACACACTCCTTTAGGGGAAGTGTGACCCCATCCAGAACCAACGAATGTATCTCCATAGACAGATTAGGGTTACCTATGATGTGTACCTCCATTTTGTTCGGCTTAAGTCTATTTTCCCTCATCCAGTCCATTACCGCCTTCAGACAGTCATTCAGAGGAGAGATGCCACCCTTAGTCACTAAAGCAGTCTGAGACATGGAGAAACAAATCTGGGTGTCATCAGTGTACTGATAACACCGCGCCCCATGTCTCCGGATGATCTCTCCCAGTGGTTTCATGTAAATGTTAAACAGTGTAGGAGACAGAATGGTGCCCTGAGGGATGCCCAATTTTAATTCCCTTTTAGAGGAGTAGCTGTCTCCCAGCATCACCATCTGGAATCTGCCTGAGAGGTGGGAGCGGAACCATTGGAGCGCAGTGCCCCCAATGCCTTACCTCCTCAGGAGTTCCAGAAGGATACCATGGCTGATGGTATCAAAGGCCGCTGAGAGGTCCAAGAGCACCAACAGGGCCACACTTCCCCCATCGATACCCAGACGGAGATCATCGACTAAGGCGACCATGGCTGTCTCAACTTCGTATCCTGACCTGAAGACAGTTTGAAATGGATCTAGATAATCAGTTTCATCCCAAACTGCTTGGAGTTGGTTTGGAACTGCTCTCTCGATCACCTTACCCAGAAAAGGAAGAAGGGAGACTGGCCTATAGTTATTTTTATCCACGGGGAAGGCTTCTTTAATAATAATAATAATAATAATATGTATTTATCTTTCCCGCTTCTCCCTTTGGAGCGGTTTGCCAGTGCCTCCTTTGGCAGAGTACTAATAAAAATAAAGTGCTAGTAGTCATTTTGTGACATGACACAATTCATTTGGCACCTGCGCCTGGCTTGACAATAACAGTACATGTGGAAGGGATTTAGGAGTCCAAGTAGACCACAAGGTGAACCTGAGCCAACACTGCCATGCGGCAGCTAGAAAGGCCAATGCGATTCTAGGCTGCATCAATCAGAGTCTAGTGCTGAAATGTCAAACGGAGCCGGACGTGACGAGTCGCTCGCGGCCGCCACTCACAGACCGTAACTCTATAGACGCGGGAGTGGTGCTGCGCATGCGTAAAAGCGGAGGCGTCTCTTTCTGTATCTCGCGCGCTCTATGTACGTCAGAGGCGCGCGCGGCGTAGCTCCGTCGCCTAGCAACGCCGTCTCCCCGGCAACGGTCTCGGGCCCAGTGAGGCCTAGCGGGGCTGGTGACGCCGCTGGGATGATGATGGAGGAGGAGGAGGAGGAGGAGGCCGCGGGGGCCGAGGAGAGCCTGGAGGAGACGGAGGCGGGGGCCGCGGCGGAGGCCCCCGGGGAGCGGGAAGGGTCCGGGGGCGCGGCGAGCGGAGGGGCCGCCAGCGCCGCAGGAGAGGCCCCTCCGCAGCGCATCCGCGTCCCCAACATCAACTCCGACGACCCCCAGGAGCGCATCGCCGCCAGGCGCCTCCGCATCGCAGCGCGCCTCGAGGCCAAGCGCAGGCAAGCCCTCCGGAGCCCCTCATCACAGGGCCCCCTTCGCCCGGGACTACACTCCTCGTTATCCACCGCCACAGAAGGCATATTGAGCCCCTTCTCGAGGGACTACACTTCCCATTATCCACTGCCAC